>NW_016159656.1:33690-55941 GCF_001687245.7 Rhagoletis zephyria
TCTATATCTATCTCGATTCGTTTTGCCTGTTACAAACAACCGTTATGTGAACAAAGTTATAATACCCTTGTGCACAAGTGCGCTCGGGTATAAATACTATCAGAGCTGATGAGATTAGACCCATAAATACATTACCATGTGACGAAAAAATACTAGAAACAGTGGTGAAAACCCAACTTGTGTAGAAAATAACAAAATTATTATTCCACAGCAATCTGGTTTTCGTAAAAGGCATTCCTGCGAAAGTGCTCTGAACTTGGTTATTGCTAATTGGAAAGAAGACTTGAGTAGGAATAAACATATAATAGCTGTCCTCTTAGATTTGAAACGTGCTTTTGAGACGATCGACCAAAATCTGTTTCTAAAAAAGCTGTGCAAAGTAGGTATTACCGGTATTGAACTAAACTGGTTTGAAGACTTTATTAAGAATCGGAATCAAAGAACAGCAATCGGATCATCACTGTCTGATAGAAAAAGAGTATCAATCGGGCTGCAACAAGGATCTGTGTTAGCTCCTATTTTGTTCAATATTATATATAAAACTGTGATATAAAATTATTTGCCGATGATATGCTGCTTATGATTAGTTGAGATAATATCCCTGAAATATCCACTAAGTTGCAAGATGATTTAAACGAGGTATATAACTGGCTCTGCTTAAACCGACTTAAATTGAACGTCGATAAAACTAAATTTATGGTTATATCAAGACGTAATTTTGAGAGCACCAAGTTGCAGAACCTAAATATAAACAATGAACCAATTGAAAAAGTTAATACATTCAAATACCTAGGAATAAAAATCGATGACAAATTGAACTTTAATGAACACATTGATTACACGGTGAGAAAGATAGCCAAAAAATTATACTTTACGCAACGAACGTGCAAATACTTAAGTAAAAGGTACAAGGCCATGGTATATAGATCCATAATTGATTCTCATTTCATTTACTGTCCCACCATATTTTTCATAATGAGAGATAGTCAGATTTATAAATTGCAGAAACAACAAAACCGAGCTATGAGATTCATTCCTACTAAACGCCATGACACCCCTATCAGAGATATGCTATGTACTCTAAACTGGCTGCGCATTAAACAACAGCTGTTTTGTTATACAATGAAATTTATCAAGAATAATATAGATGGCAACTTACCCGATTACTTGAAAAGCATCATTAAGTAACGGGTGATTTTTTAAGAGCTTGATACCTTTTTTTTTAAAAAAAACGCATAAAATTTGCAAAATCTCATCGGTTCTTTATTTGAAACGTTAGATTGGTCCATGACATTTACTTTTTGAAGATAATTTCATTTAAATGTTGACCGCGGCTGCGTCTTAGGTGGTCCATTCGGAAAGTCCAATTTTGGGCAACTTTTTCGAGCATTTCGGCCGGAATAGCCCGAATTTCTTCGGAAATGTTGTCTTCCAAAGCTGGAATAGTTGCTGGCTTATTTCTGTAGACTTTAGACTTGACGTAGCCCCACAAAAAATAGTCTAAAGGCGTCAAATCGCATGATCTTGGTGGCCAACTTACCGGTCCATTTCTTGAGATGAATTGTTCTCCGAAGTTTTCCCTCAAAATGGCCATAGAATCGCGAGCTGTGTGGCATGTAGCGCCATCTTGTTGAAACCANCTACAAAGGACTAAAATGTTATAATGAATTGCCAAATGAGGTTAAATCCAGCAATATGAATGAATTAAAAAAAAAAACAAGTAAGAAAGTCTAAGTTCGGGTGGAGCCGAACATTATATACCCGGCGCAAGTATTAAATGTATGTTTTTTCCCCTTTCCGAAACCTGCCGCTAGATGGTAATTCGGGGTGTATCAATTTTGAGTAAATTAGCGTCCTTAAATTTCGAAATATTGCAGTTTCAAGCATTTATGAAATTTACCGTTATATGAAAAGCGGCCGTAATTTTAGTCCGATTTCAATAATTTTCAACGTTTTGCTTTTATGTGGCAAGCACAACAAAAATACCGAGTTTGGTACAAATTAATAGAACGGTTACTGATATATGTACATATATTTGGTCATAAGTGGGCGGTGCCACGCCCATTTTCCAAAATTTTACCATAAACGTATTTCTTGGTAAAGAATTGTTGGAAGTATCAATTTAGAATAAATTAACTTTAGTATTTTCTGATTTATCGAAGATTTTGTATTTCTCTAAATTACCGTTATATGGGATGTGGGCGTGGTTATTGTCCGATTTTAAAAATTTTCAGCCATTTAGTATGCTGTACCAAGGCCAACAATTGTGCAAAGTTTGGAAGAAATTGGTGCAGCGGTTACCAAGATATACACATGTAACCATAAGTGGGCGTGGCTACGCCCATTTTCCAAAAATTTATAATATTCTTATTTTTCGTCTAAAAATTATTGTAAATATCAATTTTGAGTGAATTATCTTCAGTAGTTACTAAAATATCGCAGTTTTCGTATTTCTGGAAATTACCGTTATATGGGANTTTTCCAAAAATTTATAATATTCTTATTTTTCGTCTAAAGTTGTATGTAAATATCAATTTTGAGTGAATTATATTCAGTAGTTACTAAAATATCGCAGTTTTCGTATTTCTGGAAATTACCGTTATATGGGAAGTGGGCGTGGTTACAGTCCGATTTCGCCCATTTTCAATACCAACCTACCTTGGATTAACGGAAACCTACATACCAAATTTCGTTGAGATATCTCAATTTTTGCTCGAGTTATCGTGTACACGGACGGACGGACAGACGGACAGACGGACGGACAGACAGACATGGCTTAATCGATTTCTCTATTCATTCTGAGCATTTATGTATACATTTGTCTATATCTATCTCGATTCGTTTTGGCTGTTACAAACAACCGTTATGTGAACAAAATTAATATACCCTTGTGCACAAGTGCGCTCGGGTATAAAAATTGTTTAATTATTGTAGGAGCCTTCCAATTTAGTGATACATGGGCAATCTTCCGGTCTACCATTCGCAATGCACATACATACATACGTACAAAGTATACTGTTTCCGCACGCCAACATGGTTATACCGTTCCCAAACGCATCCGTAAAGTAGCCGAAGCTCATCCCGAAACGCATCACTAGATCGAATTCAGTGCATCGCCGTTTGGATGCTTGCTTCGCACTTCATATGCATAAACGGCCTTTATACCATAGCATGTATTGATACGATTCGGAATTTGGCCACATTTTTCATCACTAAAATTGGTTGCTCATATTAGTAGCTTATACTGTATATTTTAGGTTAGGCTATAACGAGTATATTTTAAGAATTATGTATAAACTAGGCTTAATAAGCTGTAAGAAATAAATAAAATAAAATAAATATTTCAAATGTTATATTCAATTTCAAATAATAAATGTAAACAATCAACCAAATGTCGAAAAAGAGAGAGTGGTGAATACTTAACTTAGAAATCCCTTGGGTTACTTAACTCTAGCGCAGCCTTCAATGCTGCAAGACACTGTCGGGTTAAGGAATATAAAAAGTTAACTCTGAGCTACTGAACTCTGTATTTATATATTTAACTCTGGATGTTCTGCAAGTGGGCCTTAAAGAAAATAATTCATCAAAATTTTAAAAATTTTTTCTCAGATGTGTTTTTTTGAGTAAACAGTTGTATAGCCCATTAAATTTTAGTGTAATAATGTGCAAGTTTCGAGTGGCTAAAAATTACCGTTGATTTTTTATAATTTTTTTTGGCCGAAGGTGTGTGACGCTGCCACTGAGATTCAAAATATGTGAATATTTTAAGGAATTTTAAAAGAGCACCTAAAAGAGGAAAATTATAGGTAAAATGCTAAATGAGGTACGAAAAATTGAGATAATTAGGCGGGTTGGGTAAATAAGCGGGGAGGTACTTAAGAGAGGGATTTTCTTCAGATTACATTCAAAAATTTACATTGCCCAAAAATGTTGGTTACTTAAGCGGGGTTCACTGTACGCGTAAAAGTGTATATAAAAAGGCAAGCAGGAGAAAGTAAAACCATCGGCCGAGGCGAACAGCAATCGAAGCTACAAGCACGGTTGCCATTTTGGTCCAAATGGACCAAATTTGGACCATTTCTTTTCGTTTGGCCCATTGGTCCAATTCTTTTTAAAATGGTCCATTTCACAAGCCTTTGGTTATGTTATTATCACCCCTTCACCTCATGCAATAAAGTTTGCGTTTTAAATTTTTTCTATTTAATTGATGAAATATCGTCGTCGTCAGTAAATGTGACGATACGGCCATCGTCAGCCATTTTACTGGTGCGCTGATGATCTTCGACGATGACGATATTTAGCATAGGGCCGATTGGCAGCACCAGCTTAAAGTGTGAACTCGCATTGCCACTGATCTTCAAAAATGGCATGGCTAATCATCTATCACAGCGCGCTTCAAAAAATATCGCAGTTTCTTGCTAATTTAAATTCCTCGGTGACCAATTTTAAAGTGGCTGGCGAAAATATGGAAAGGTAACAAAACTTTAATCATAGCATTTAGTACATGAAAATAATATTCGATTTCAATCGAAAAGATATTAAACATCTTGAAATTATTACACCACATAAAATTTTTATAAGCTTTTATATAACTTGGTCATCCCGCGGAATTGCGGAAATTTCCAATCGATTTTAAACTAACTTCCCGACAAGTTAGAGACTTAAAATTTTCAGCATAGTTCCAACCACGATGACAATGCAATTTCAAATATAAATGAATTCTCCATATGGTCCAGGGATCTTGATTCAAAGGCGGTCAAAAAATAGTAAGATTTATGGCTAACAGAGCGTAATTTGCCAAAGAACGTAAACCACTATAAAATTGTTAAAGCTGCCGGCGCGCCGCGGCGTAGTGTAGCAAAGCTATTTGTGGCAAATTCTAGATATCAACCTAGTGTAGATATGAACCTCGTTGTAGGAAGTAGAAGACTCCAGATGTCGTCCTGCCAGTAGAAGTTAAATATTGCGCCTAAATATATGCACTATTTACAAATGCTACAGCGGAAATGGACGACACGCCATTTCTTTAAATGAAATTAACTGCTGCCATATGTACATATGTATGTTTATACAAAACGTAAGCAAACAACATTTTGTTTGCCAAGTTTTCCGTTCTCTTTCATTGCAAGTTGAATTATTTCAATATCTATTGCAAAACTTTGTACATAAAATAAAATAAGACTTTTTAATATACAACGCTTTTATAAATGGACTAAAAATTAGAAAATAAAATAATGTAAAAAAAAAATTTTTAAAAACAAGCTTTTATTTAACATGTACAATCAAAGGAATAAAATAAAGTAGTGTAACAAAAGATTTTTTAGCAAGAAAATTTTGTCAAAACTGCACTAAAATTAATAAAATAAAATATGTAAGTTAAGGTCTCGTTAAAGTTACTAAAAGCCATTTAGTGAAAGGAGTTGTTCAAACTCTAATGAAAATTACTAACAATTTGTACTAATTAAATTAATTTTGACAACATTATTTTATTTTTTTTTTGTTGGAACCAGGCACAACGCGTGCAGAAAACAACACTTAGACCACATGCCGCCCATTGTACTGTTTTCATGTCCCTTTTAATCTCTTTTAAATCTGCACGATTTACGAATAAAAGTAAGCAGATTTTTGGGTGTCAAAGAGATGAGGTTTAGTCACCTACCTAACTCTTGCAAATGCGAGACAGAAGCACGAAAATTGTTCCACCGCCTAATCCTCTTCAAGGCAACGGCAATTGGAGTTGTCATGTACGTATATCAAAGGCAGGTGTTTGTCCACGTGAAGTGACCAGTCAGCAGTCCAACAAGTTGTCTGCATTTCTGTATCCTCAGTGAGAGCAAAAAGCCAGACACGTGTACTTCTAAAATTATAACGGAGGATGAATGTTCACTACCGCAAAGTGTGAAGTGCGTGGAAACACCGCTACGATGTTTCGATTTGCGAAATGTGTAAGATTCGATTTTTGCATATTTTTTTCTTTTGCAGATTGCCTTTTATTTTGTTTGTATTTACTTTGTGCTCATTTTGTTTTTATTAAATTAAGTCACAAAAACATGACCGCATGCGGTTCTCTGGTATGTATTAGTTACATATGTATATGTATTTGTTATATGTACTTAAGTATGTTTCTCCCTATTTTATGAACTCAACACGAACGAATACTTTTTCGTTATTATTTCGAATCCAAATAGCTTTTCATTTCCTTCTGTCACTGAGTGTGGCTCTTGTTTACCCACTTATATTAGGAGTTGCTTTTGTGGCATCCACCTCTTCAGCGACGGCACATCTGATTTATATATAGAGGACTTATATATTAGACTTATTATAGAGACTTATTATAGAGGATAATTTAATGCTATTAATAAGGCGGATTAAAGCGCTTACTTGTGCTGCTAGTCTCCTACAATATCCTTCATTTGTGTGTATATGCGTGTACCCTTCAAAGTGCTGCTGGGAATCTGTTTGTTAAAATCATCAAAAAAATCACTTTTACTATGGCAGCTTTGTCGAACATTTTTAATGCAGCCCGTTTTATTTATGTACGAGTTGTAGACTTAAGAAGGGTATTAGGATCTATGGTTTATATATGTTGGTATCTTGCCTAGATTTTTTTCACTTAGGTGTGTGGGTACAAATAAAGGAAAAAAAAATATTTTTAATTCAATTGCTTATAGGAGAACAGTTCTTTGATCAATGAAATCATTTTCAGAAATTTATAACTGTGACAGTTCGACCTGGGCAAAGTATTTACTAACCCTTAAATGCTCATAGTGGCCGATTTTAGTGAAAAAATGTATTCTATGTAAAATGCTAAAGAAAAGATAACTGCATTTTTAATTTTTTTAATTGTTCGATTTTTAGCAAGTTATTGAGAAAAAACTGTTTGTATATTTAACCGCTGTGTGTATAACCAAATTTAGCACCGGCTACTGGACAACCGACATAACGGGGTATGTACTACTTGAGAAACATTAAAATATCTGAGCATCATAGTAGAAAAATTTTGGGTACGCAATTTTATAGCCCATTAAATTCTAGTAAGTAAAAGTGCAAATTTGAAGACGCTACAAAATCGCGTTGATTTTTAATCATTCTTTTACTGATGGTGCTAGGCATTTTTTTCCACGCAAATTAGAGGGCTGCATGAATGCATTCAAAACGGGTTTTGAATTATTCATATACAAAACGAATGAATAATTTTGGCTTAAAATTTTTTTGAATTGAAGTCAAAATAAATTGAATTGAAATAAATGACAATTTTTTGTATGAATATCCAAAAATATTTTTCTATGCCCATATGTACAAACATACAATTTATATATGTAATACATACTGCGCTCCTATTACATACGAAAAAACTTGGTTGTAGAAAAAAACTTTTACCGAAATGAGTTTGAATGATTTGAATGTTTTCCATTCATTCATTCACATTCTTTCATTTGAAGGTAGAAAATATAAAACAAAATGTAAATTCATAACTTACAAAATTCCAAACGCTGAGTGTTTTGTATGTGAAGTAAAATATTCAAATCTACTGTACTCTGTTTGGCAAGAAGTTTGAATGAATTCATGCAGCCCTCTAATACAATACAATAATATTCACGGCCACATATATTCTTCACGGGTACCTCGTTCAAAGTTTGGCCTGGTATTTTCTTCAGGGAGCTTACAATTTTTAATTCCGTAACGTCAAATTGTTCCGACGGAAAGGATACCCTGGGTTCGTAAATATACTAGCAAGGCGATCGTTGTGTAGTAATTGTCAAAAAAAGTATATCATTTTTAAAACGGCGAACTAACCTCACTAGTATATTTGCGGATGGCTGAAGATCAGGTTCTGCCTGAATAAGTTTCTCCGCTATTCCGCTGTATAATTCAAATTTGTAAGCATATCCAGAACAGTGATCGAATTTCAACCACATTGTGGTAGATCTGCCACTTTTTTGAGCATCTACCACATCTACCACTCAAGATCTGAAATCTACCACATATTCGCGTTTTTGAGTACCTAGTTTTATTTTTGTTCGACATAATTTTCTTAATTTTAAGAGCAAAAATTGTCCAACACTAAACACTATATAGTAATAAGAACGATATAACACAAGTAAAAGTAAACAAACCCGAATGGGAGGATAAAATAAACTGTAAATTAGTAAATTTACTCAGTAATCAATTTTTCAACAGGAAACGTGGTTTTATTGCGTTAAATTGCAAAATATATGATTTATAAAAAGAATTAATAGCGAAAATGTACTTCTACTTGAGAATGGTCAAAATCAGCAAATCCCAATTAGCTGTTTCTGAAACGTGCCACATTTGTTCGCTACTTCGTGATGTGATAAAAAGAAAAGCTGGCCGAGCTCCGCAAGGTTGCAGAAATCTCTTAAAATATGTTCAAAAAATATTATGATATAGAAGGAACTGCTTTACACTGTCAAGGAGAAAATTGCCAAAACTCAACACAATTTTTAGCACCTACAATTTTGCACTTTATTAGGTGAAATCTTGCAGATTTTTTTTTAATTTTTGTACAAAGTTTGATCCAAACCCAGAGATCTACACAGAATTTTTTTTAACGTCCGATCACTGATCCAGAAGTATCGCATAACACATGGCAAGTATTGTTTCATGTAGCTCTCAATTTTTTGGAACACATTTGTTCATCTACACATAATCTCTCCAATTTAGGAAAACTTCCGAAAGTCTTATTGAGGATATCTACGACGGGTCTAATAAGATAGAGCCCATCGTGACCCGGATAGTCGAAAGGAGGCTGTTCATCTTTATCACTGAAATGGACCACCTCCCGTATTTTTTCAAATCGTCTCTTATTCATTTGATTTTTGATCACAGGTACAGATCGACTGTGAGAATTTGAAAGATTGTAATACGTCATATAAAAAAGTATTCCAATGAATTTGCGTAAATCAAATATATCAAAAGAGAAGGTCTCATTCACTCCAACATATTTTAATATTTCTTCAATTACAGTGCCGAATATTACGGAAGTTCTTCCATACAAAGTATATTCGACAATTATTTTTTGTATGGAGAAAATGAGCAACACCTCACACACATTGTTGAATGGGCTATAAAACTGCATAGTTAGAATTTTTCTAAAAAACTTAATAAAAAGTTGCAAATTAGTGTGCAAATTTAATAATTTTTCCTGAGTTTTGCACAAAGTTTAAAAATTTTATTATTTTGTTTTCTGGTGTAGAATGAACAATATTTTTATAAAAAATTATCGAAAATAAATTAGAATAAAAATCTTTGCATACATTGCGAAAAAATCACTGTGCCTATACTTTTGTTCGTTACTGTATATGTTCCTCCAACGATTGTGGTAATAAATATGTATCACCATATCTGGTATGGCGTTACCAAAGATGCTACATATATCATTCGGAAGACTACTATCTCCCTGAAATAGTACCTGCTCATGGTGAAGTCGTAAACTGCCTTCCTTCCATATAAATCTTTCAAAATCAGAGAATTTGGGGTTGACGCAAATTCCTTGAAATTCTGATGGGAATAAAGCCCTTGGATTATAATCAATACCGAATGCAAGTTTTCTGGATTATTCGCATATTTCGTCATCAGTCATTTTGGCTTTCTTACGGCAAACATTTTCTACCATCGCTAATTTATGATTAGAAAACCACCAAACTCAAAACAAAGTTTTATTATTTCACCAAGAAACTTAGTTTCAAACTTTAGTAATTATGTACTTATACATATCATAAGAAAATTTTTTTTTGTTATATAACATAAAAAAACACTGTGCGACACTAAAAAATATCTGGGAAGTTATGTATATTTCCCGATAGGTATTTTAGAGTAAAACAAGAATCGAAATATGAAATTTGCTAAACACTCCAAAATATTGATTTACCAATAAAAAACCGGTTTTTCGCACTTTTGCGCACTTATAAGCCTGTAACTTAGTTCATTATGAACCGTTTTTCGGCTTATTGCCGGGTTTAAAAACAACGATATATATGCGAATAAAAAACCTTTTTTTTTACTTTTCTCAACTTTGGTGAGCTTTTCACGCACTATTTTATAAAAAAAGACCATACTAGTCCCAAATCGATTGTAAAACTGTGTTTATTTTCAAAAATCGGATCGGAACTTTTTATGAAAACAAAATTTTTGCAAAAATATTATTTTTGGCCGCTTTTTTTAATTTGACATCCCGAGAGCCGGATCAAATAAGCAGGAAAAGCGTTTTAAATGTCCCATTAGCCAAAGCTCAAAATGTTGTCCTACCACCACTGTATTTAATCCTAGGATATATGAAACTATATGGGTATTTTCACAGTCTTGCAAAGCCCTTGCACGGTGCACAGATTGCACGGTTTGCAAAGCTGTCCCATAGGAAAACCGGTTTTTTTTCGTGCAATCCATCTGTTAATTGTAAACAAATTGGATACAAGTAGCAACGCTTTTTGTCATCTTAAAGAGGTGCTCCCAAAATTAAGTGAAGCCAAAATAAAAGGAGGTATTAATTTTTTATTCTCTCATCTAATACTTTTTCATCGGTTTTATCTCTTTTTATGAATTTTAGGTTTTTTCCTTACGACCTCAAATTCGTAAAATTATGAGCGAAGTGAGCTTTTTGAACAAGCTAAGCTTTGTAAAAAAACGTGCATGGAAGTGTTTTGTAGCGCTATGTAATAATTTCGTTGGAAGCCACAGAAGCGAAGACTACGTCACGATTGCGAATGAATTTGTGAATGCTTTAATTAATTAAAAAACGGTTCGGAGGACAAAATAAAATCACAATATTGGTGGATTTGTAATCATAAGTGGGCGTTGCTATGCACATTTCCCAAAAATGTATAATATTATTATTTATTAAATTAAATATCAATTTTGAGTGAATAAGCTTCACTTGTTACCAAAATATCGCAGTTTTCGTATTTCTGAAAACTACCGTTATATGGGAGGTAGGCGTGGTTATAGTCCGACTTTGCCCATTTTCAATACTATCCGTCCTACGCCGAAAAGAAGTACACCCTGTTGGGAAAATCTCTAGTTCTGAACTGGTGCGCCTGTAGTACGTTTAGACCCAGCACTGGTTCGCGATAAATCTCTTTTGCATACAAACAACTGGCGAATCTAACATGGCGATGTCCTATGAAGTGTCAATTGCCCCCCGCTGCATCCCTTTTTCGATAGTTCCGAACTAGTCCTAAATTCTATAGTTCCGAACCAGTTCTAAAATCGACAGACGAAAGAAAAAAGTATCATGATTTTTCAATCTTTTCGGTTCTTCCGTGTGCGATTTTACATTATTTTCAAAGAAACGTTTTTTCAATTTGAAATTTAATTTGTTTGAATGATTGTAAGAAATGTACGTTTACTTACCTTACTGTAGCTGACTTTGCAGAGGTGCTCGCTGTTATTGGTTAGATTCCAGATGGCCCCAAGATGTTAATATGTTAACACAAAGTTTTGTTTTCTATTACTAAACTATGAAATAGCATCTGCGAAGTGCAGAATGAAAGTACATTTGAACGAAAAAGCCGCCAAACACCTATCTATGTAAAGTAAACAAGCCCCCTGCTGCATCCCTTTTTCGATAATTCCGAACCAGTTCTAAATTCGTCACTTTAGATATAGATTTCTAATGAAAACAGAGAAATAAAATAGTTTTTTATGAGTTCCACATTTCGCTGATTTTGAACTGGTAGGGATCTACTTACTATCGGACTGGTTCGTTTTTGGCGATAAAGTTCTTGTACGGAACTAGAAATTTTATGCACCAGTGCAGGGCACATACCAAGTTTCGTTAAGATATCTCAATTTTTACTCGAGTTATNCAGAGAAATAAAATAGTTTTTTATGAGTTCCACATTTCGCTGATTTTGAACTGGTAGGGATCTACTTACTATCGGACTGGTTCGTTTTTGGCGATAAAGTTCTTGTACGGAACTAGAAATTTTATGCACCAGTGCAGGGCACATACCAAGTTTCGTTAAGATATCTCAATTTTTACTCGAGTTATCGTGTGCACAGATGGTCGGACGGACGGACGGACAGACTGTCACCACTTAATCGATTTCTTTTTCCATTATGATCATTTATGTATACATTTGTCTATATCTATCTCGATTCGTTTTGGCTGTTACAAACAACCGTTATTTGAACAACGTTATAATACCCTTATGCATAAGTGCGCTTGGGTATCAAAATGATTTGCGAATATTCTACGAACGAAAAACTGATGATGCTTAATTAAGAAAAAACGGGCAAGAAAACATTTTTGAGTAGTATAGTCAAAAATAATATTTGTGCAAAAATTTTATTTTTATAAAAAGTTAAATAACTCAGTAAACTTCCATCCGACTTTGAAAGTGAACAATCGTTTTACTCGTTATTAAAATTAGTTTTACGATCAATTTAGGACTAGTACAGTTTTCTTATAAAATAGTGCGTAAAAAGCTAACCGAACACACAGATCTCTTAAGGTTTCTTTACTCAAGTATACATCGTCCGAAAGGCCGTGACCGAAACTCGGTTCATAATGAACTAAGTTACAGGCTTATAAGTGCTCAAAAGTACGAAAAAAAAACGTTTTTTAACGGTAAATCAAGATATTTGGGGTGTTTGGCAAATTTCATATTTCGATTCTGGTTTTACTCGAAAATACTTACCAGAAAATATACATAACTGCCCAGGTATTTCTACCTTATGCTTTTTTGTAGCACAGTGTAGTCAATGTTTCAAACACGAAAAATAATTGACAACTTTAAGGCTGGATTTGTTTAGTGAAGGGATCAGTTCAATAGTTATAACTATTAAACATAAAATTGCATATTTTACAAATCACAATAGCCATTCTTTTTGGGCAAGATTTAGGGCTGTTTGCCAAACTAAACTAAAACTATAAATTGACATCTTTTCACAAAAAACATTGGAAAATATATTATTTTATTCACAAAATACCTACCCGTATAATAAATTTTTTAGTCACAAAATTGTCACCGCTTGGCAAATGGCTCAAAACTAAGAGTGGTAATTTTTCGATAGTATCGATAGTAGACCGAAACCCAAAACGATCGATACTATCGATAGTGCCATTGATAGTTTAACAGCTCTACTACACAGCTTAGCTAAGAGCAGAGCGGGCTTTCTAGGTACACCCAGAAAAAGATTTGGTTATAGTGATCAAGTGGCATAGATGGATATGGCGAAATAAATATATAGTTCACGAAAGTCTCCAATTTACTTAAGACTTCTAGTTGGGACAAATGTATATTTGTTAATAATTGCAAAACGACTACCTTGATTGGACAATATTGTTAGTTGAATCAAATCATTGTTGAGCAAATATAAACAATGCTTTGGTTGATACAAGTTCAATCAATTAATTTTGTGAACTTGCTGTAGACTTGAATCAGCTAACCGTTTATTATTGGAAAAAAAGTTTCAGTTTGACACAAATAAAAATTTACTCGATGTTTGTTGTGTTTACTTTCTTCTTTTATTTGCATATATTAAGCACAAAAAATACATACATATTTACATAAGTTAGTTACTAAAGTAAATAATACATATGTATATGGTGGTATGAATTTCCTAAAAAACGACGATGAAACAGGAACAGTCGTGCGGAAACCCAGGTCAATATCTGCTGGAAGTATACTGCTTTGCTTTTTCCTTGGCTAAATAGACACTTTCAAATTATAATTCACATAAATTATATATCCACTAAGAAACCCCGGTTGGCATCAAACTTTTTATTTTTAAATAACTATGCGCGCACCGAAACCACTCGCGGTGATAGAAAAACTGAAACAAACAATTCTGTGCATGTCATAGCACACACTTTTCGACATGCCATAGCTTACTGAGCGCTCTGGGCCCACATGCGGGTTTCACCCATATACGAACAGCGGTAGCGGAGCAATGATTTCCACGCACAATGCAATGGTCAGCACGATTGAGAGAATACAATGGTCGGCATACTAGCACATTCAAACGATTCAATAAGTGGGACTGTGTGCATTGCTCAGATGGCGCTCTTCGTATATGAAACACAGATGTGCTCAGAGAGCGCTCAGCATTCTTTAGGGGTGGCTCACAAGCATGAATATGTTCCACTCTCAAACCAAATCGTGGTTGTCTCAACTAAGATTTGGTAACTATGACTAAACCCAATAATGATAGAATACAAGATTGCGCCGATAAGAGAGGATTTTTGAGAATAACTTTAGTGTGACGTCACACTGGTGCAATTGCGAGAGAGAAATGCCAAAACGTTAGCAAGAATGGAAGAAGAAGAAAAAATGTTGCAAGGAAAACGTAAACAAGTTGCACCAGTGTGACGTCATGCAAACAACGATTCTGTCAAATTCGTTAAGAGAGGAATAGCGGTNGCAAACAACGATTCTGTCAAATTCGTTAAGAGAGGAATAGCGGTCCGAGATCGGCGCAACCTTTGTATTCTCTCAATCGTGGACTAAACCATGTGTTGAAAGAAAGCTTATCTGCATTAGCAGAGTTAATAACATCCTTTTACGAATCATACGTTAAGTTGAATGGAATTTGTAGAAATATGCTTCAAAGAAATATTTATTAGTATTAACCAAACCCTTCACCTAAATTAACGATTTGTTACAACCTAGATGAATATTAGAAGCTTTAATATATTTAGTTATAATTACCAACCCATGGTAATAGTTCCCAATCCTTGGTAACAGTTCCCAAATATTGTCAAAATTCGGGAACTAAATAACTTTAGTTGTCGAAACCAATCGTTTTTCTCAGTGTAGGCACATTTTCATCTCTCTCACGGAACTATCCGGTGCAGGAATAAAACCAATACTACGCTTCATAAGAGCTTCAAAATGGCTCTGTATATAATAGTCACTGAGGTTGCCGTGTTTCACAGTGGATCACAATGGACCTGCAAGATCTAAGTGAGTTGGTCATTGGAAGCAATTTTACTAAATTTCAAAACAATATTTTATTTTGAAATGAAGTATTAACTACTGCTGCTAATTGAATTAAATTTCCTCGTATGTATTATTTTTTCTTCCAAGATGCATGCGCAGCAGACAGCAACTTGGCTTAATTGACATTGGTTGGTATAAAAAACTGTAAAAGTTCAACGAACAAGTAAAGTAAGAAAATTCAGACTGCTCTTTAACTTACTGGTTCCAGCTGGAATCATCACGTTACTTATACAGATATGCATAAAGCAGTTAGTTTATAAGTTCGCGGTTGTAAGTTGATTGGAGTAGCATTGCATGATACCATAAGTTCAGTGCCATGTTTGGATCAACAGCTTAAATTATGCTACCACACCATTTCATTTGTAGAGCTTTTGTGCATAAACCATTGCCTAATTTTAAAATTGTATGTCCAGCTAATGCTTGACTATTTCGTTTTAGATAACTATCACCTGCCTTAACTATTTAGTACGTACATATGCAGTCCCTTATTCCCTGCTTAGTTAGCTTCCATGGGTTAGTTGAGTTTACTTACCAGACTCTTCATGGGATATGTGTTCATTTGGCACATGTAACTGCCCGAAACGTTTAGCTGTACGTGGGATATGTGTGGTTTCCAGGTGTTGTGACCGTTGTGTGTCACTGATAACCTGGGATTAAGTGACACCATATGGATGTGAATGCCGAGTATTGCTTTGGCGTCTGATTTAATCCATGCTACCTGAAAAATATATGAAAAAGCCTAAATTAAGCACGTAAATATTTACGAAAGCACATACATACATCTTATGGTCTATTTAACTATGTATATGAAATAGTGGAGTTGAGAGTGTTTTTATGATTTTGTTCTTTTTAGGCCATGCAATTAAGGAACGTTTTAGTTGTATTCGAATTTTGGAAACGTTTTATTTATTTAGCGTAAGCACAAGCTGGGGAATGGCTCTGGGTGCAGAGGTCCCCGCATGTGGGGAAAGTTTTTGATCTCCATTCATCAGCGAGCTCCTTCTTTCGATGACGACTACGGCAAACGGTGAAAGGACTATGATTTAGGGGTATGCACAAGTAATGTCCGGATCCTTAATGGGGAAGGGGTCTCTGAGTGATAAATGGATGTCCTTGGGATGACTAAAGCTGACAGCGCCGCCTTTAAGAAAATGCATTGAACGGAGCAAAGCAAGAAATATATTCAACCTTATGACGTTCAAAGATAGATAGATATATAATTAATAGAGGTATGCACTGTGACCAAAAGGTCTATTGTGCCCTCAGCCATTTACAGTACCTCATCTAATCCTAGAATCTTCACTTGGCCAGTAATGGCCTAGGTACCTCTCCCGTCTTCTCGCGACCGCCTCGCATTCGCTAAGCAGGTGCACGGGAGTCTCCTCAGTCACGTCGCAGAAACGACATAGGTCGTTTGACCAGATCCCTAGCTTGTGTAGGTGGCCTCTCAGTCTGCAGTGACCCGTCAGAAAACCTGTTATAATCCTTAGTTTTCCTTTGGATAGATTTAAAATTGCCCTGTACCAAGTGAGGTTGTAGCCTCCCAGTAGGTGATTTGCTTGACGTAGACCTATAGTGTTACGCCAGTGTTGATTCCTTAGTCTCTTCCTTTCTTTCCTCAGCTATTCCTTGATTGTGCTAGGTCCAATCGCTAGGAACGACTCAGGCCCTATAGGCGACGAGGCGGCCGCCATTCTAGCGAGTCGCTCCGCTTCCTCGGTGCCCGAAACTCCTATGTGACCTGGTACCCAAGTTAATTGGATTTCGTTGTACTCCGCCAGGCTGTTGAGACTATCGATGCACTCAAGAACCAAATGATGAGAGGGCCTTGAGTGCCGCCTGGCTGTCATGTACAGCTGTGCAAATTCAGTGTCGGCCTTGTGTTAGGAGAGAGCTCCGTCGCCGAGCAATGTTATTCCCCGAGAGGATGTGTTTCTGCCCACAATCCGCGTCAAGTAGAGATTCTTCAACCCCTCGTTTATTAGCACCTACCCCTAACCCCTCGTTTATTAGCACCTACCGCCTGCCGAAAGAGAGGAACGAAACATTTAATATCTCTTCCATGAACGCTTGGGACGCACTTTTGATCCCATGTCGAGTGTAGCATCCTTGGCTCTACCGTCGAAAAATTCCTCCTTCATAACGAAACACCACATAATGAACTTAAATTGATTGACTTCGCCGGGCCCGAAACATGGTAGTCTGCAGTCTAAAATTGTAGTATAAGAAGATCGATAAAGCTACATGACTGTCTGTGGCTCGAAGAACGAGACATCAAATCGGTAGACGGAAGGGACGCTTCCAATATTTTAGACGCGCGTTCCCTCCTAGGGCAAAAAATCGACGTGAATCACTTTCTTGTTGCAACCAAAATACGCACACGCCTCTGCACAGAAAAAAATGTGACCCCAGTATCACAAGGAAGCACATCGTTAAAAACTGAAATCACAACAGCCGGCCAATTTATTCGCCGCCTACTCTCGCATCTGCTCTCAGAAAGCGTTATTCAACAAATCGACTTAGGGTACGTACACAAATTGTATGAAACTGTATTTTTTGAGAAAAATTTAAGCAAATGCTACAAATATTTTAGCGACTTTTCATTAAAAGTAAGTTATGTATTATATTTGCTGCCAATTCCATATGAGAAGCCTACACCTATAGTTACGATTCTCTTCACCTTGCTTCCATAGGCGGCACTCGATTTTCTGTGCGTACGCCCTAATACCCTAATGCTAGCAGGTGAACCAAATTCCCCGCTCATTTTGTACTGCCGCCGAATAAGTAGTCGAATTTCAGTGAGCCCGAAAAAAATCTGCTATGCTGATTAACAGCGTGCCACTGCAGAGAAAACAGAAGCCGTCAGCAGGACACGCGGGCACAATGCGAGCTGTATGGGACCGATGTAGGGAGCTGAAGAGGGAGGTGCGACGTATTTTTCCTAATAAAAAGATAAAAGCCGAAATATGTCTCTTGCAAAAACAACACTCCGATTTTGAGATTATCAGAATTAAATATTTATTCAGATTCAGATTCATTGATTAAAGTTCCATGAAAATAGGTCTCTTTTTCTGTTTTGTGGATTCGTGGATAAGCATAATCTTGAGAACTAAACTCTATGAGTGAGGCTCTGTCACTTCTAGCCACCAAGTTAGTATATCGTCATAGTGGCATCAAAAAATAGCTTGTATGTGCGCCCGCCTACCTTTGTCCGACAATGTCTTATGAAATTTTAGACTCACCCCTGTCTGCGGTTGATAGAAAATATGTTATACATACATATATACTGTATTTTGAAAATGACTGGAAACTTTGTAAGCGAACAAAGCTATTAATTAGTACCTACATTTGTAAATTTTTTAGTAAGCATGCATATATGGGCAAATCTAAAAAGTAGGTACACTTTCAAAATAAAAATTTTAATTTTTAAATTTGTGAGCACACCTATGTTTTATATACCATTTTATTCGTAATCTCTTAATAAATCGACCAATATAAGTGTAATTCATTTTCATCAAGTGCTTCAAAAGTTAGACGAGGAATAAACATGAAATAGAGAACAAAAGAATAAGCTGGGTTCAAATTACGCTGTTCAAGTTGTAAACTTTGAGCAAAGATTTTGAAAGTTGAACTCACTTAATTGGGACGTTCTAAATTCAATGGCATGCTCCGTTTTACCAGATTGGCTCCGGTTTTCGAGATAACGACACTTGAAAATTTGATTAAATTTTAATTATTTTATAAATAACTCCCTCAGTTTTGAAGTTATTTTACTAAAATTTTGCACATAATCGTTTTTTTACTATTACCTTAATTATTCCTTAAAATTATCGAAATAGGCTCACATTAACATATAGCTCCAATACAACTGATTACTCAGATATGTGTTTTTACGCTATTAATCTAACTTCATATCTGAATAACAAATTGTATGCGTGCTATATGTTAAATTGAACCTATACTAAATTTTTAACTGCTTAATTGGAGGAGCTATAACGCAAAACAATGTCTCTGATCAATCAGTTGTATGGGAGATAGGTGTTTTAGTGAACCGATTTCGATGATTTTATGGAATAGTTAAGGTAATATTAAAAAAGGTTATGTGCAAAATTTTAGTAAAATATCCTTAAAACTCAGGGACTTTTTTATAAAATAGTTAAAATTTAAGCAAAGTTTCAAGTANACACTTGAAAATTTGATTAAATTTTAATTATTTTATAAATAACTCCCTCAGTTTTGAAGTTATTTTACTAAAATTTTGCACATAATCGTTTTTTTACTATTACCTTAATTATTCCTTAAAATTATCGAAATAGGCTCACATTAACATNCTTAAAACTCAGGGACTTTTTTATAAAATAGTTAAAATTTAAGCAAAGTTTCANAGAACCTATACTAAATCTGAACCTGTTTAATTGGAGGACTTATAACGCAAAATAACGTCTCTGGACAATCAGTTGTATGGGAGCTAGGTGTTTTAGTGAACCGATTTCGATGATTTTATGGAATAGTTAAGGCAATATTAAAAAACGGTTATGTGCAAAATTTTAGTAAAATATCCTTAAAACTCAGGGACTTTTTTATAAATTAGTTAAAATTTAAGCAAAGTTTCAAGTACCGCTATCTCGAAAAGTGGAGCCAATAGGGTAAAACTGAGGACGCCATTAGAAGGCTCCCATTAAGTAAGAGCAACCATCAGAACATTTGTCGAAAAAAAGTTACCACTCTCGAAATATTCTGACTAAAAGAAGGAGCATCATTAAGAGTAGTAAATCAGGGTTTTTACACACTTCTTGAGACAAATTTTTTGAANAAAGTGGAGCCAGTGGGGTAAAACTGAGGACGCCATTGAATTTAGAAGGCTCCCATTAAGTAAGAGCAACTATCAGAACATTTGTCGAAAAAAAGTTGCTTTGATACCACTCTCGAAATATTCTGACTAAAANCTTATAACGCAAAATAACGTCTCTGGACAATCAGTTGTATGGGAGCTAGGTGTTTTAGTGAACCGATTTCGATGATTTTATGGAATAGTTAAGGCAATATTAAAAAACGGTTATGTGCAAAATTTTAGTAAAATATCCTTAAAACTCAGGGACTTTTTTATAAATTAGTTAAAATTTAAGCAAAGTTTCAAGTACCGCTATCTCGAAAAGTGGAGCCAATAGGGTAAAACTGAGGACGCCATTAGAAGGCTCCCATTAAGTAAGAGCAACCATCAGAACATTTGTCGAAAAAAAGTTACCACTCTCGAAATATTCTGACTAAAAGAAGGAGCATCATTAAGAGTAGTAAATCAGGGTTTTTACACACTTCTTGAGACAAATTTTTTGAAGCATATTACAGGTATACATATGTAATTTTATAAGGTCTAGCAGTTAAAGAAAGATTTAGATTGTTTCGACGTATTTTCCTAATGTGCCTTCAATTAAGGTATTTTTGAAATAAAAATTACGCTCAAGATCNTTCTTGCTGAGGTATCAAATTATTCGTAGTTGCTTGTAGACTACAATACATACTTAAAAAGTTCTTAAAATTAAATGCTTCAAAAACTGTACGCGATAAACCGAAAATTTTGAAAATTGTGAAATGTGGANAAAAGACCAACTGGTCCCCAAATGGGCCGAAGGTAAGTAGTTTCGTACTGTAAAAATAAAGCTAAATAACACCAAGGTTACCTGTTTTTTAGATTTGCCCATATACATACATAAGTACGTACATATGTACATACACAATTTATTTTCCTCTCATTATATCTATGGTGTTTGTGAGGCTTCAGTGCGTGTTATGACACATTAAATTAGTAAATTTATTGGTTTATTTGCAGTTGTCAGAAAATGTTTTATTACTTGCATTGTAAATATTGCACAAGTCTTCTTGCAGGACACAAGACTACCGCAGCAAAAAAGAANTGTTATTTCGTTATTTTTTAATGCACACTTTTCTTACCTACTACATATGAAGTGTACACATAAGTGCTAAATGCCCATTAAATTTCAAATCAGAGTATGGTGTGCTTCAAAAATTACGACATAACTAATTGTGCTCCTCTTAAAAATTACATAAAAAATTCACTTGTTTTCATTATTTTTCTAAATTTAAAACCTATATTTCAAAAGTTATGCNTTCTTGCTAAGTTATCAAATTATTCGTAATTGCTTGTAGAATGTATTGTATTGTACTTAAAAAGTTCTTAAAATTAAATGCTTCAAAAACTGTACCCGATAAACCGAAAATTTTGAAAATTGTGAAATGTGGAATTACAGACTTTGGGTTACTTGCCATTTTGTTATTTTTTAATGCACACTTTTCTTACCTACTACATATGAAGTGTGCACATAAGTGCTAAATGCCCATTAAATTTCAAATCAGAATATGGTGTGCTTCAAAAGTTATGATATAATTAATTTGGCCCCTCTTAAAAATTACATAAAAAATTCACTCGTTTTCAATATTTTTTCAAATTTAAACACCTATAATACAAAAGTTATGCAGCAAATTGATCCATCCACATTTTTTTTGAGGCATCAAGTATAAGTCAATGAAATAACGGGTGATTTTTTAAGAGCTTGATACCTTTTTTTTTAAAAAAAACGCATAAAATTTGCAAAATCTCATCGGTTCTTTATTTGAAACGTTAGATTGGTCCATGACATTTACTTTTTGAAGATAATTTCATTTAAATGTTGACCGCGGCTGCGTCTTAGGTGGTCCATTCGGAAAGTCCAATTTTGGGCAACTTTTTCGAGCATTTCGGCCGGAATAGCCCGAATTTCTTCGGAAATGTTGTCTTCCAAAGCTGGAATAGTTGCTGGCTTATTTCTGTAGACTTTAGACTTGACGTAGCCCCACAAAAAATAGTCTAAAGGCGTCAAATCGCATGATCTTGGTGGCCAACTTACCGGTCCATTTCTTGAGATGAATTGTTCTCCGAAGTTTTCCCTCAAAATGGCCATAGAATCGCGAGCTGTGTGGCATGTAGCGCCATCTTGTTGAAACCACATGTCAACCAAGTTCAGTTCTTCCATTTTTGGCAACAAAAAGTTTGTTAGCATCGAACGATAGCGATCGCCATTCACCGTAACGTTGCGTCCAACAGCATCTTTGAAAAAATACGGTCCAATGATTCCACCAGCGTACAAACCACACCAAACAGTGCATTTTTCGGGATGCATGGGCAGTTCTTGAACGGCTTCTGGTTGCTCTTCACTCCAAATGCGGCAATTTTGCTTATTTACGAAGCCATTCAACCAGAAATGAGCCTCATCGCTGAACAAAATTTGTCGAT
>NW_016159656.1:56304-56381 GCF_001687245.7 Rhagoletis zephyria
TCCTTAGGATGGGTTAAATGATGTCTTTTTCTTGAAAATGTTTGGTTTTCTTACAAATTATGAGATGTATACGTAAA
>NW_016159656.1:56629-56748 GCF_001687245.7 Rhagoletis zephyria
TACATTCTCGAAATTATAGCTGTCAACTGTGACGTGGGTGCCAAGGCGCGAATGTGCTGACAGTTTGTTTGATGACAGGAGATACTTCGTCTTGTCTTCGTTTACCACCAGACCCATTC
>NW_016159656.1:56974-57300 GCF_001687245.7 Rhagoletis zephyria
CGCCAGCAATTGCACGCTCTTGTAAAATATTGTTCCTGAACGGTTCAGTTCTGCAGCTCTTATTATCTTCTCCAACATTATATTAAAGAAGTCACATGAAAGGGGTCACCCTGTCTTAAGCCCCGTTTGGTGCCGGACGGCTCGGAGAGGTCTTTTCCAATTCTGACGGAGCTGGTGGTATTGCTCAACGTCATTTTACACAGCCGTATGAGTTTTGAGGGGATGCCAAATTCAGACATAGCGGCGTATAGGCAACTCCTTTTAGTGCTGTCAAAAGCGGCTTTAAAGTCGACAAATAGGTGGTGAGTGTCGATCCTTTTCTCGCG
>NW_016159656.1:57510-57706 GCF_001687245.7 Rhagoletis zephyria
GTTTTGAAGGGATGCCAAATTCAGACATAGCGGCGTATAGACAACTCCTTTTAGTGCAGTCGAAAGCTGCTTTAAAGTCGACAAATAGGTGGTGAGTGTCGATCCTTTTCTCGCGGGTCTTTTCCAAGATTTGGCGTATTGTGAATACCTGGTCTATGGTGGATTTGCCAGGTCTAAAGCCACACTGATAAGGCCC
>NW_016159656.1:57727-59461 GCF_001687245.7 Rhagoletis zephyria
TCACACAATACGCTCGATAAGACCTTGTAACCTATGCTTAGAAGGCTGATCCCGCGCTAGTTGGTGCGAATGGCGGGGTCGCCTTTCTCGTGGATTGGGCAGAGCACACTTACATAAATTCCAGCCGTCGGGCATGCGTTCGTCTCACCATATTCTGCATAAGAGTTGATGCATGCATCTTATCAACTCCTCGCCACCGTACTCGAATAGCTCAGCTGGCAGGCTGTCAGCTCCAGCAGCTTTGTTGTTTTTCAGTTGCGTTATTGCTATTCGTACCTCGTCAGAGTCAGGCGGAGGAACATCGACTCCGTCATCATCGAATATGGGTTCGGGTTCTTCTTCTCCACAACTTTCCGTGCTGCTNAGGCGGAGGAACATCGACTCCGTCATCATCGAATATGGGTTCGGGTTCTTCTTCTCCTCAACTTTCCGTGCTGCTACCATTCAGTAGGGCGGAAAGGTGTTCCGTCCATAATTTAAGTACGTTCTGAGCATCGGTAACTAGGTCGCCATTTTTGTTTTTACAGGAGTACGTACTGGTTATGAAACCTTCCGTAAGTCGCCTAACTCTCTGAAAAAATTTTCGGGAATTCTTACTGTCGGCCAGCATTTCAAGCTCTTCGCTCTTACGTATTTCGGCCTCCCTCTTCTTATTGCGGCAAATGCGTCTCGGTTCCTTCTTCAGGTGCCTATAGCAGTCCCACATAGCGCGCGTTGCGGCCGATCGCAGCGTGGCCCTGTAGGCGGCATCTTTTTTCTCTGCAGCTTCCTGACACTCCTCATCGTACCAGTTGTTCTTTCGGGCTCGCTGAAATCCGACTACTTCTTCGGCGGCGGTACTTAATGAGCGGGAAATGTGGTTCCACTGCTCGCATATGTCGGTTTGTTGAAGAGTGCTCTCTGAGAGCAGGTGTGAGAGTCGAGTAGCGAATGCATGGGCTGTATCTTGTGATTGCAGATTTTCGACGTTTTGCTTTCCTTGCCTTTTTGGGCGCCCTTTTTTTGCCTCACAGAGGCGGTTGCGTATCTTGGCTGCAACAAGATAGTGGTCCGAGTCGNATCTTGTGATTGCAGATTTTCGACGTTTTGCTTTCCTTGCCTTTTTGGGCGCCCTTTTTTTGCCTCACAGAGGCGGTTGCGTTACTTGGCTGCAACAAGATAGTGGTCCGAGTCGATGTTTAGGCCACGGATTGCCGTCTATCACAACATGTTCGATATGGTATCTCGTTTTTCGATCCGGAGTCAGCCACGTAGCTTGATGAATCTTTTTATGCTTGAACCTAGTTCTGCATACTGCCATGTTTCGGGCCCCGACGAAGTGGATCAGCCTCAGTCAGTTGTCGGACGTTTCGTCGTGGAGGCTGAATTTTCCGACGGTGGTTCCAAATATCCCTTCCTTGCCCACCCTGGCCTTGAAGTCGTCAACCACGATTTTGATATCGTGGCGGGGGCAGCGCTTCAAGCGCTCATACAAGAGATCCTTAGATACCTCATCCCTCTCTTCCGTCGGGCATGGGCGCAGATGAGCGAGATGTTGAATAATCTCGCTTTGATGTGGATTATGGCTAGAGGCTCGTCCACCGGGGTGAACGACCGTACTTGGCGACGGAGTCTCTCTCCCACCACAAATCCAATACATGGAAGCTGTAGTATAGGTCGCAAAGCCCCAGGCATTGCTTGCCGTGCCCCGTCCAACGCATTTATTGGATGGCGGTGAGGTCAGCTTTTATTCTT
>NW_016159656.1:59486-59981 GCF_001687245.7 Rhagoletis zephyria
AGCCTCAATCCGTTGTCGGACGTTTCGTCGTGGAGGCTGAATTTTCCGACGGTGGTTCCAAATACCCCTTCCTTGCCCACCCTGGCCTTGAAGTCGTCAACCACGATTTTGATATCGTGGCGGGGGCAGCGCTTCAAGCGCTCATACAAGAGATCCTTAGATACCTCATCCCTCTCTTCCGTGTTGAATAATCTCGCTTTGATGTGGATTATGGCTAGATGCTCGTCCACCGGGGTGAACGACCGTACTTGGCGACGGAGTCTNGGTGCCTATAGCAGTCCCACATAGCGCGCGTTGCGGCCGATCGCAGCGTGGCCCTGTAGGCGGNAGTGCCTATAGCAGTCCCACATAGCGCGCGTTGCGCCCGATCGCAGCGTGGCCCTGTAGGCGGCATCTTTTTTCTCTGCAGCTTCCTGACACTCCTCATCGTACCAGTTGTTCTTTCGGGCTCGCTGAAATCCGACTACTTCTTCGGCGGCGGTACTTAATGAGCGG
>NW_016159656.1:60099-63965 GCF_001687245.7 Rhagoletis zephyria
CTTGGCTGCAACAAGATAGTGGTCCGAGTCGATGTTTAGGCCACGGATTGCACGTACGTCCAAAACACTGAAAGCATGCCTTCCGTCTATCACAACATGTTCGATATGGTATCTCGTTTTTCGATCCGGAGTCAGCCACGTAGCTTGATGAATCTTTTTATGCTTGAACCTAGTTCTGCATACTGCCATGTTTCGGGCCCCGACGAAGTGGATCAGCCTCAGTCAGTTGTCGGACGTTTCGTCGTGGAGGCTGAATTTTCCGACGGTGGTTCCAAAGACCCCTTCCTTGCCCACCCTGGCCTTGAAGTCGTCAACCACGATTTTGATATCGTGGCGGGGGCAGCGCTTCAAGCGCTCATACAAGAGATCCTTAGATACCTCATCCCTCTCTTCCGTGTTGAATAATCTCGCTTTGATGTGGATTATGGCTAGATGCTCGTCCACCGGGGTGAACGACCGTACTTGGCGACGGAGTCTCTCTCCCACCACAAATCCAATACATGGAAGCTGTAGTATAGGTCGCAAAGCCCCAGGCATTGCTTGCCGTGCCCCGTCCAACGCATTTATTGGATGGCGGTGAGGTCAGCTTTTATTCTTAAGATGTCATCAACCAGCCGGGCAGAGGCACCTTCCCCATTAAGGGTCCGGACATTCCAGGTGCATGCCCTCAAATCGTAGTCCTTTAAACNGGGGGCAGCGCTTCAAGCGCTCATACAAGAGATCCTTAGATACCTCATCCCTCTCTTCCGTCGGGCATGGGCGCAGATGAGCGAGATGTTGAATAATCTCGCTTTGATGTGGATTATGGCTAGAGGCTCGTCCACCGGGGTGAACGACCGTACTTGGCGACGGAGTCTCTCTCCCACCACAAATCCAATACATGGAAGCTGTAGTATAGGTCGCAAAGCCCCAGGCATTGCTTGCCGTGCCCCGTCCAACGCATTTATTGGATGGCGGTGAGGTCAGCTTTTATTCTTAAGATGTCATCAACCAGCCGGGCAGAGGCACCTTCCCCATTAAATCGTAGTCCTTTAAGCGT
The DNA here is from genome assembly GCF_001687245.7 of Rhagoletis zephyria. Lineage (NCBI taxonomy): Eukaryota > Metazoa > Arthropoda > Insecta > Diptera > Tephritidae > Rhagoletis > Rhagoletis zephyria. The sequence continues at coordinate 61,139 of NW_016159656.1, forward strand.
TTGCCGTGGTCGTTATCATAAGGGGGGTCTCATCCGAGCAGTGGCACAGACAGAGGGGGGGATTGGGGGGAAAGATCGTCCCCTTCGTAATTAAACCGCTACTTTTTTACTTTTGATTTAATAACACAATAACATTTGATCCTTCTGATTTGTAATTTTTTTATATCCGACTTATGACCAAATAAAATAATCTTTTCGAGACCGTCTGAAAAGTACAACATGCAAAAATACACCAGGATTTTCGGACGAAGAAAACAGCTTCAAGCTACATACATATGTAATACCGCAATTTTCTCGGTCTGAAATTGCAGAGGTAAAATTCTACTCCCTTTTCTTTCTCGTCCATAAAAAGCCTAGAGGAGCAAAACTATCGAAGATACTATCGATAGTATCGATAGTTCTAATTTTCCAACACTATCGATGGTTTTAAAAAACTATCGATAGTTACTTTACATATTTAATTCCGTTACTATCATTTCTAGGGAATATTCGAAGCGCATGTAATTTCCCTGAAAAAATTCGTTTTGTAAAAATAATAAATTTTGTGCAATTTTAGGATTTCTCTGAGAATACACCCATGGTTTTTTTTTAGATTGGTNGTCCCCTCAAATCGTAGTCCTTTAAGCGTTTGCCGTGGTCGTTATCATAAGGGGGGTCTCATCCGAGCAGTGGCACAGACAGAGGGGGGGATTGGGGGGAAAGATCGTCCCCTTCGTAATTAAACCGCTACTTTTTTACTTTTGATTTAATAACACAATAACATTTGATCCTTCTGATTTGTAATTTTTTTATATCCGACTTATGACCAAATAAAATAATCTTTTCGAGACCGTCTGAAAAGTACAACATGCAAAAATACACCAGGATTTTCGGACGAAGAAAACAGCTTCAAGCTACATACATATGTAATACCGCAATTTTCTCGGTCTGAAATTGCAGAGGTAAAATTCTACTCCCTTTTCTTTCTCGTCCATAAAAAGCCTAGAGGAGCAAAACTATCGAAGACACTATCGATAGTATCGATAGTTCTAATTTTCCAACACTATCGATGGTTTTAAAAAACTATCGATAATTACTTTACATATTTAATTCCGTTACTATCATTTCTAGGGAATATTCGAAGCGCATGTAATTTCCCTGAAAAAATTCGTTTCGTAAAAATAATAAATTTTGTGCAATTTTAGGATTTCTCTGAGAATACACCCATGGTTTTTTTTTAGATTGGTAAAAATAGTGAAAAAGATTTTAATGGAAAACATTTTGAATGTTGTTAATAATAGATTGGCGCTTACACATATGCTAGGGTTTCTCCTCCGATTTGTGTCGTGCGCCTTGATGTTGTCACACAAAGTGGAGGGACCTACAGTTTTACACCGACTCCCAACGGCGATTGTATTTTTATGAGAAGCTGTTTTTCATGGCAGAAATACTCGCGGAGGTTTGCCATTGCCTGCCGAGGAGCGACTGCTGTTAAGAAAAAACCTTTTTTTGCGATGTTGCTTTGACCAGGGCTTGAACCCAGGCGCTGCGGAGTGGAAGCGCGCACTGCTTAACACTACACCACAGCGGCCGCCTAAATAATGAAAGTTGTTAAAAACCCTAAATAACGAATACTTCTGTGAGTGACTGTACATATATTTCTACCCTGTATTTTTACACGCATATGGGCAAATCTAAAAAACAGGTAACCTTGGTGTTTTTTAGCTTTATTTTCACTGTTGGAAACTATATCAAGCTGGTTGCTTTTGGATATAATTCATTGACGTATACTTGAAGCCTCAAAAAAAATTTGGATCAATTTGCCGCATAACTTTTGAATTATAGGTGTTTAAATAAAAAATAATAATGAAAACAAGTGAATTCTTTATGTAATTTTTATGAGGTGAAAAATTAATTATGCCATAACTTTTGAAGCGCACCATATACTGATTTGAAATTGTATGTGCAATTAGTACTTATGTGTACACTTCAAATGTAGTAGGTAAGAAAAGTGTGCATTAAAAAATAACGAAATGGCAAGTAACTCAAAGTCTGTAATTCCACATTTCACAATTTTCAAAATTTTCGGTTTATCGCGTATAGTTTTTGAAGCATTTAAGTTTAAGAACTTTTTAAGTATGTATTGAATACTACAAACAATTACGAATAATTTGATACCAGAGCAAGAGCTGTGCTTTCAGAATAAACCAACTTTTAAAGATAAAATATTCTGCGATCTTGAGCGTAATTTTTATTCCGAAAACACTTTAATTAAAGCCACATTTGGAAAACACGTCGAAACGATCTAAATCTTTCTATAACTGCTAGTCCGTATAAAATTACATATACCTGTAAAATGCTTCAAAAAATTTNGCTACTTCTTTTAGTCAGAATATTTCGAGAGTGGTATCAAAGCAACATTTTTTCGACAAATGTTCTGATAGTTGCTCTTACTTAATTGGAGCCTTCTGAATTCAATGGCGTTCTAAGTTTCACCCTATTGGCTCCACTTCTCGAGATAGCGGTACTTGAAACTTTCCTTAAATTTTAACTATTTTATAAAAAAAGTCCCTGGGTTTTGAAGATATTTTACTAAAATTTTGCACATAACCTTTTTTAATATTACCTTAACTATTCCATAAAATCATCGAAATCGGTTTACTATAACATATGGCTCCCATACAACTGATAGATCAGAGACTTTGTTTTGCGCTATAACTGCTCCAATTAAGCAGCTAAAAATTGAGTATAGNCAAAACATAGAGCTCCCATACAACTGATTGATCTGAGACGTTGTTTTGCGTTATAACTCCTTCAATTAAACAGGTTAAAATTTAGTATAGGTTCA
>NW_016159656.1:65565-80121 GCF_001687245.7 Rhagoletis zephyria
TTCTGAATTCGCTTTAATTTGGGAATGTTTGTTTGGGCATATAACAGGAGTTCACAATAGTAATAGTAATCATAATCATAATAATATTATCTGATGTTATTCAAAATTTCTTTACTCGCAATATACTTAGGCCAAATATAGTGGAGCGGCGAGCAAAGAGCATCGAGCAAAGCGTCGATTTCAAAGGCATATGTTTCAATGGGAGAGCGCATAGTGAAGAGCAAAGCGTACATACACTTTTTTAATTGAAGCTTTGCTCGATGACAGCTCTTCGCTTCGCTCGCCGCTCAACTATGTTTTGACCTATGGCGCTATGGCGACCGAAGTAAATGGCGAATTTAACTGTTTTATAATGTTAAGGAATGGTAACAACAATTTTAAGTTTTCATTATTTCATTTCATGGGATATTTTTATGTTTTCGTTGCGCTTTTTATCATTTCTTCATTTGTATCCGTAACTTTTTATTAACTTTTTTCCATTGCGTAATTTGTATACCAACTTATCACTTCGTTTGATAAGATATCGTAAATTCTCTCTTTTTTAAACTGTCCGGATTTGGATTAGTGGAAACATTAAAAAAATTCTCTAGTAAAGCTTTCCCAATCACTTTCCGTTTCGAACCAGTTATAATACTTCATTGAATTTCAATATTTTAAGTTTATTTTACATATTGCATAATCCTATTTAGAATATTTGCAAATCAAGATTTCTCAAATACCTTTCGTTTGGTACCCATATTGTAATATTTCATTTATTTTATCAATTTAATTGAGTCAAATCTTCAAACAGGTAACAACCCTCCTCAAAAATATTTTCGGCTGTAAGCTTTCTTAAAACTCTAAAGTTTCATACCCACATTGCAATATTTCATTTATTTTATCAATTTGACTGAGTTAAATTTTTAAACCCTCCTAAAAAATATCTTCCGCAGTTGTCTTTCTTAAACCTCTTTAATTTAATATCTATATTGTAATATATCATTTAGTTTATCAGTTAAATTGCGCTATATTTTTTAACAGGTGGCAATCCTCTTTTAAAATATTTTCGCCTGTGAGCCTTCTCTAAACTCCTTAGTTGTATACCCACATTGTAATATTTCATTTACTTTATCAATTTAACTGAGTTTAAACTTTTAAAATAGGCGGCAACGCTCCTAAAAAATATTTCCAGCAGTTATCTCTCTTAAACCTCTTTAATTTAATATCTATATTGTAATATATCATTTAGTTTATGAATTAAATTGCGCTAAATTTTTTAACAGGTGGCAACCCTCCTTTAAAATATTTTCGACTGTAAGCCTTCTTAAAGCTCTTTAGTTTGACACCCACATGGCAATATTTTATTTATTTTATCAATTTGACTGAGTTAAAATTTTCAAATAGGTGGCAACACTCCTCAAAAATATTTCCAGCAGTTATCCTTCTTAACCCTCTTCAATTTGATACCAATATTGTAATATTTAATTTATTTCATCAGTGTAATTTAGTTAAACTTTAAAACAGGTGGCAACCCTAATCATACATATTTTCGGCTGTAAGCCTTCTTAAAACTCTTTAATTTGATACCCACATTGCAATATTTCATTTACTTAATCAACTTAACTGAGTTAAAATTTTAAATTAGGTGGCAACCCTCCTCAAAAATATTTCCGTCTGTCATCTTTCTTAAACCTCTTTAATTTGATATGCATATTGTAGTAATTCATTTATTTTATCAATATAATTAATAATAATAATAAAAGACTTACCCAATAAAGACTGAAAAAGTGCTTCCCTGTATGCTTCCTAGGAAGGGGGTTTCCTATTTACAACTTACGCGAATGTACTTAAGTATATGCTTCTATTATTTAGCATTACAAATAGCATTCAATAAGCATTTTAAGTCTCAATAAAACATATTTGATCTGAACCTTAAATATTTAAATTCCTTAAATAAGTATGACTTGTATGAACTAAAAACAGCTTTAAAAGAACTACTTCAAAAGGCGTTCTGAAAGCTTTTCTTTGAGTACCGAAAGCAGAAGGCCTTCAATTTATGCCACTCCGTTCAAAAAAGGAAGCAGAAAGGAATGTCTTTCCGAAAGGCCTTTTGGAAGAGATTTTAACGCCTGAAACTATCTACTGCGTAGTATGTGTGACGCCTCAGCCGTGTTGCTGTTCAGGTACTTTCACTTTTTTGGAATTCGCCTCAAGATACAAAATTAGATTTTAACCAAATAAACTAAACAGAAAGAAGGTAAACTCATCAGATATTGTTCAACCTGTTAGAAAAAATATTTTATTATAGATTTTCGACTACTAATGCTTTTTTTCAAAGAAAAATCTGCTAAAAATTAGATAGGTGTCTGCATTGACCTTCATTAAAACACCAGGACAATTTAAGTGAAGACCACGACACCAGGACAGCTTGTTTATATCAGGACAAATTCTGGAAAACCAGGGCGTCTGGCAGCCCTAATATACGCTTAACGTGTAAACAAACAGGCATCGAAAACTTCCATTTAAAAAAAAAGAAATGTTGATTTTATCGACAACTATTCATAAACGCACATAAGGTTTGTCGATTATATTGAGTTCAGACGCAAACTTAAATGAGTCAATTAACGTTTTAACAAATTTTATAATGGTTTACTTGCGCAAAACTGAAGAGCAAATACTTTTTAATTTTGCTCCATAAAATAGTCTCTTAAACTCTTATAAGACCAAAGCGGCTCCAACCGGCGGAGCTTCGTAGTGTAAACTGTTGATCTATAGTTAGTTGTGAGTTGTATATAGTTTAAATGTTTTATAAAACACCTTGAGTAGAGACCTTAATCTGACACTGACTAAGCGTTTCAGAGAAATGTTATACGAAACTGAAATATTTTAGGAAATGAAATGTCAATTGAATAAAAATTTCAGGACTTTGTCTAATGTTTTCCGGCAATTTTTCAGAACTTAATTTTATGAACATCTGTTGCTGATTGGTTAAAGGTGCATACTACCACTTCGTAGGACCTGGTTCGAACAGTGGCCGGAGCAACATCTAAATTAGAAAAGGTTTTTTAACAGCGGTCGCTTCTCGGCAGAAAAAGCATCCGCCTTTCGGACTTGTTTTGTTTTTCTCCTTAAAAATTCATAAAAAATGTGGCGCTACAGCCAGATTTTTATCCAAAGACACTTATAAAACCAATTTGTGTATTAAAGTCTAAAATATTGTACTTGGAGAGTTTGACAATGCTAAATCGTTTTAGAATTGGGCAAATTTATACAAAACCCTCAGTAAATCCAAAAGACATGGAAATTCGAAGTTAATGCTAGTAATATGCTGCAGCATTAAAGAAAAGTTAAAACGAATTTTCTGGGAAAATTTACGTGGTGGAATTTTTTGTTAATTTTTTTTCGTAGCTTAGTACTAATACCTACCAAAATTTCGAATTCGTTTTTAAAGGAGATACCATCGCCGGCCTGTGTTATCTACCAAAGTCTGGAATAGTATGGATAAAGAGTAATCATGATCTTTGTGAAGAGGACTCCAAGAATTAAGAATTAAGAATGAAAATTTATAGAAGTGTATAAATTTGCTTGTTGCTAATTCCGAATAAAGAAAACTTATAGAGATCTTATATTTGTAGAGGATTTGCACTAATCACGAAATGAAAAAGAAAACAGGATAAAAAATAATCCTATAAAAATATGTCTACACGCAGAGCCTCATAAACCTTTTTTAGAATACATGTTCTTTATTAAAATCATTATAAAACCCTTATAAGAGCACAGTCTACACTGAGAAAATGGATTAGTTTCGACAACTAAAGACATTTAGTTCCCGAATTTTGACAATATTTGGGAACTCTTACCAAGGATTGGGAACTATTACCATGGGTTGGTAATTATAACTAAATATATTAAAGCTTCTAATATTCATCTAGGTTGTACAAAATCGTTAATTTAGTTGAAGGGTTTGGTAAATACTAATAAATATTTTTTGAAGCATATTTCTACAAATTCCATTCAACTTAACGTATGGTTCATAAAAGGATGTCATTAAGCTCTGCTAATACAGATAAGCTTTCTTTGAACACATGCTTTAGTCATAGTTACCAAATCTTAGTTGAGGCAACCACGATTTGGTTTGAGAGCGGAACATACCCATGCTTGTGAGCAGGGATTCCGTTTGGATCTAAATAGATCCAGTTGGATAAATTATTAGACGAATTTTTGCGGGATACTTATTTTTTCCGATCAGTATAAATGTGGATACTTTTTTAAATTAGCCAAAATTTTATATCTTCTATAAAGTTTTTTTTCGTTCAAAAATCGATTTTCATTAATGACGTTTTCTAAATATTTTAAAAACCGCTACTTAAGCGTGAAATTAGAGCATTTTATTTTTTGTGAACGAAGCAACGAACATATGAAGAGATCTCACCAAAGCAGTGTAAGGCGCAATTGTTTAGATAGCTAAAAAAGATGCTTTAAGCAAGATCTTGATATATATATAAAGTAAATATATCTCTTTCATATCACATATTTTCATTTGTTAATTTAAAAAGAAAGAAGATCTCAATGTAGTTTAAAATACACTGTTTAAAAAACTAAGCTTGATTTATTTAAGGAAATTTTTATGAATTTTACTGAAAAGACTTTAAATACACTCTAAATTTTTTTTGTTTATTTGCGCATATTAAGAGAGATTACCATTTTCATCTTTTAATGTGTGAAAATTTGCACACCGTGTAATAAAATTACACACTGCCTGTTTACTTTAACATACCAAATTTTTCCCAGAGAGTANATCTTTTAATGTGTGAAAATTTGCACACTGTGTAATAAAATTACACACTGCCTGTTTACTTTAACATACCAAATTTTTCCCAGAGAGTAAAATAACACATAAAATGTTTAAAATATAGTAATGTTTATTATTTGTAGGAAATGTATTTTTAGTTTAAAAATTTTTGCAACTTTAAACATTTCATGTGTATATGTATGTTGTCAAAGTGGATAAATTCCACTTCGTTGTTGTAGGGGTAGCGTACCTTTTTGCTGCAGGTGAGGAGCCCTAGCGCTCCGCTGCCAACTGCTTGCCGTTAAACGCCTTCGCCCCGCTAGTGGGGTGCACCGCAGTGTTGCTACACGCAAAAGGTTGTTGGTGCTTGGTACGCACAAATATGCGCTGCTGCTTCTAACTGCTGGCGACTCGACTTACAAGTCGGTTGGGCGCTAGTTGTCGGCTCAAATAAAATTAAAACAAATTTTGTCTTCACGGTTTGAAAGTACGCGGCCGAATGCGCCAATTTATTTTTCACATTTTTTTCTTAGCCTAGCAGCTGTCATACATATGACAGGGTCGCATTTTAATATCGTAAATTCTTAGTTCTTAATTGTACTAGATTAGCCTAGGGCGTATTCATATAAGGTAGTTTGTAGTAATTCAGTAGGGTTGCAAATTGTATGCTTTTATCGCATTACATCACCCTCCTTTGGAAAAAGAAGAATTTGGAAAGTGATCAGTTTTGCCATATTCTTCTTGCCCAAAACTTATAATCAGACTTAAATTGTTTTGAAGGAACGAATTCGGAAATGCTTGAGGAATATTCCTCCTTCTTTCATTCGTTCGTTCAAATCAATTTTAAGTTTTGGTAAATATTAAGTATTTAAATAAATGTTTTTGTATTTACTTAATTATTAGTACTTATTTTATTTATTAATAGTAATTTAATTGGCAAAGTATCGTATTTGTAAAATAAAATAAACTAATTATTTTTGTAAATAACTTATGAGACTATTTGATTGAATTTTACATAAATACATATTAATTGGTTATGAAAAATGGAATAAAAAAATTTTTTGGTTTAATATTTGTATTTAGATTTTCTGAATTTTTAGTTTTAACAATGTATGAAAAATGTTTTTGGTTTAATAAATTCATTTCATATTTTGGAAAAATTCTTATATTACAATTTTGTGGAAAAGTATATATATAAATTTTTTTTTGAGGTAGTTTTCATAATGAAAATGTATACATTTCAAATTATTATTTTTGTTTTTGTACAATTTTCATTTTAGTTGATAATAAAAAGAAAAATTAAAGGTAATTATACATACGTATATACATATATAAGAAAATTTGTTTTATTTTATTTTATGAATTCTATTTTTGTGTACTGTTTATTCTTTGTTTTTCGCTTCGTCAAAAATTGTGACGTTTACACCGTCAATTTTTGTTATAACGTATGGCCCTTGGTATATGTTTTCATGCTTATTGCGTGGTTCTTTTTGAACAAGAACCCTGTCGTTAACGCTAATTGATAACGGACGCGCCGTTTTATCATATATTAGTTTGTTTCGAATTTTGTGTTTATTAATTAATTCTTTAATGATTTTGTGTGACTTTTGCATTCGGTATTTAACTTCTTTCGCGTAATTTTCTACATTATAAATCGGGTCAATTTTATCTTTTTTTAAATCTTGTGGCACTATGGCCTTTTTCCCAAATATTAATTCAAAAGGGGAAAATTTATTATCGAAAACTGTGTTAGTGGTTGTGTTGTGTAAAAATGTAAAATATTTTAAATAAACATCCCANTGTTGCGATTGCCGGCTTCATTATCGAGCCTCAAAAGTAACTCGTCTTAACAAGTTGTTTCGTTAACATTCGCAAAATTAAGTAATTCTTCTTTCTTGTGTTTTAAATGTGCACGTATTTGAATATTTGAAATTTTGTTATCTTTATGGTAGCGAAAATGCGTTACTATTCGCGGTATATTTTTAGAAAAATTGTATGAAAATTTATCGTAGACTTGTACTGTAGAGGTGTCCGTGTCGTTGTTTTCGTTCTGTAATTCTATCGTTTTTGTCATTGATCGAGTTTTCATTGCTAAAACATGTTTTGTCGAGTCTTTTAGTTCGTTTATGGTAATACGTGAAAGTGCGTCTGCTCCAACGTTTGATTTGCCCTTTATGTACCCAATTGTGAAGTCGTATTCTGACAGTTCTAGGCGTATTATAGCAAGTTTCGAAGACGGGTCCTTCATGTTGAAAAGATAAACTAAAGGTCGATGGTCAGACTTCACCTTAAAGTGAGTGCCGTAAACATAGGGTCGAAACTGCTTAATCGCGAAATATATAGCTAAAAGTTCAAGTTCTATGATTGGTTTATTTTGTTCTGCTTTTTTAAAAGATTCAGAAGCGAAACATACTGGTAAGTCGTTGCTATTATGGTTTTGGCTTAATATAGCACCGCACCCGTTTTTCGAAGCATCTACTGTTATTAAAAATTCATTACTGAAATCAGGATATTGCAAAAGTTTAGGAGACATTAAGGCTGATTTTAAGTGTTGAAATGCAGTTTCACAAGCGTTGCCCCATAAGAGTTCGACATTTTTTCGACTCAGTATATTTAAAGGTGCTGCCAGCGACGCAAAGTTAGGTATGAAGCGTCTATAATAATTTGCAAATGCAACGAATCGACGAACAGCGTCGTTATCTGAAGGTTTTGTATACTTTTTTATTGCATTAGTTTTTGAATCGTCTGGCAGCAGTCCCTTTTCTGAGCACTTGTGCCCTAAAAATTTTACCTCAGAACGAAGAAAATTGGATTTTGTTAGGTTTAGCTTGAGATTAAATTTGCTACATGTTTCGAACACTTTAGCCAGATTTTTTAGATGGTGATTCTCACTACAACCTATAATTATGACGTCATCAACGTACAAAAAAGCTTGATTTGGAGAAATGCCCGAAAAGGCTATTGACATCATTCGAGAAAAAGAATTCGGTGCTACATTTAAACCGAATGGTAAAACTTTCCAGCGAAAAACTCCCTTGTCAGTGCTGAAAGATGTTATAGCTCGCGGGTTTTTATGCGATGGAATTTGATGGAAACCAGAAAACAGATCTAAAGTCGAAATGTGTTTTGCTTGACCAAGGTTGTCTAATATGTCGTCCACACGTGCTAGTGGAAATTTGTCAGCGATAAGCTTTTTATTAACCGCCCTAAAGTCGACGCACATGCGGTACGATTTTTGGCCGGATGGATCTTTTTTTGGTACTAAAATTAATGGACTGTTATAATTAGGGAGCTTGGTTCGATTAAGTCATTTCGCAGTAAAGTATCGACTTGTCTATTTATTTCTTCCCGTTGTGAGTTTTTGATATAAACGGGAGTCTTGTCATTCAGTCGAAGTTTCTGTTCGTAAAAATTGTTGAGTGTCATACGGTCTGTTTTTAAGGCAAATACATCGGCGTATTGTAGGCATAATTCGAACAATGTGTTTTTAGCATATTTTGGCATTTGTTTTTGTAAAATTGACTTTAGTTCCTCTAAACGTTTTGTGTCTTTGGAAGTTTAGTTTGTTTTGTAGACATTATAGTTACTGATATCCTCAGCTTTGATGTTATAGTTTCGAACGTGTTTTACCTCGTCCGTAGTATTTATTACTTTTAAAATTGGATTTTTAGTGTCAGCGACGCATTTTGCGGTGAAAACACCAGAACAAAGCTCGTGAGGGTCTACGAAAACAGGGGTTTTGGAATTAGTCAATTTAAATAAACGAAAAACTTCACATCTTGGAAGAATTACTAAAGTGTCGGTATTTGAACCGTGCAAAATTGCTATTTTAGTGCTTTCTGTCCCAATGCCGATAGTTATACTGTCATTTGCGTAGTTAATAATACATCTGTTCCTTTTTAAAAAGTCCTTGCCTAGTATGCCGTCAGAAGGTACATTAAAACTGTCATCTACAACGTTAAGAGTATCCGGAATAAAAAAATTTTATACAACCAAGTTTGTACTTACAGTTCCCAATGTTGTAAACGTTTCAGTTGTTACACCACTGATGTTTATGGTGTTGCTACTTTTAATTGCGGAATTTCTTGCTAAACTGGAAATCTTGATTAAGGAGATATCTGCTTGTGAATATACGAGAAACGAGCATAATTTGTAAGAATCTGTACAATTTAGTTCGATAAAGTCAGAATAGTTAAGGTTCAGGCAGTGAATTGATTTTTCAGGGGTAACTACGTTTAATTGCTTAGCTCCTGCTCCCCCAGTGTTCGCTCCTGAGGGGAATCGGCGTTTAAAAATCGAACATTAGAAGTATTTCTAGAATTTGAACGAGAAGAGTTGTTCCTGTTGCTTGCTGAACGATTGCTAGTGCCATTTCTGTAGCTATTTTGTTTATTGTTAAAATTGTTACTTCTATTGTAATTATTTTGACTACTGTGCCTTGTGTTATTGCCATTATTGTGCCTATTTGTATTGCCGTTATTAAATCTGAAACTATTTTTGTGATAGCCATAGTTGTTGTGCCCTCTAAATCCTCCTCGAAAACTATTTGGTCTATTTGCCCGTGACCTAAAAGATAACACCTGCCGCTCTTTGACTTCATTATTGTGTTCTACAATCATTTTCGCGACTACATCTTTTGAATCTGTAAATGTGGTCGATGCTAAAATAGAGTTTGCTAGCTCTGAACGACTGTTCAGCCTGCAAACGTTTACTGTCTGCTCTACCGCTAACTCATGGGCTTTCGCTTGAGTCATACCCTCAATAATTAAAGATCGCTCTAATGTGTGTTGGTGTTGGTTGATTTTTCTGACAGGGTGGTAAGATGATTTATTTTGGAACGAATTTCCGTTTGGTTTGCAGACAAACCGGTTTTGGCGTTGTGCTATCTTCAGTGTCATTTTTCGTTCTGTCTGGTTCGAGATTTGTCCCTAATTTATGTTCATTTATCTTAGGTAATGTGATTTTCGTCGATGATTAATTACTAGATATGCCATGGTGCCCATTCTTTTGAAGCAGGTAATAGGTTCATCTTCGCTGTTTCGGTATTAACATCCATTATGTTGTCGCTCTAATGCATCAGATAATTCCTCTACTCGCTTCGCAAAATCGGCATAGTTGTTATTAGTAATATGTAATGACGCGATTTTGCCAGAGACAACTTTGGAATTATCTGGTTTGATTCTGCTGCGTAGCGCAACCTTTATTTGATCCACTGAAATTATTTGACTGGGTAAAACCTCACGCNTAGGCTTGCCATATTTGTCTCGAAGAAATGCCTGACGTTAGTTAAATTTTAATTAAAAAAAGTTTAAGTATGTGTGTTTATTTAAATTTAAAAATAACAGATTACATCGTATGTATATATAAGTTATTTTGTCACATTAGAAAATATAACAATCCATTTATTAAAACAAAAAAAAACGAAAAAAGAAAAGAATGGAAGAAAACGTATTTATATCAAACTTATTTCTTTATTGGGCTAATCGTACTTCTCAGCTGAAAGACCTTTTTTTAGTAACTGCATGTTCGATTTTATTTGATCATAAAATGCTGAACAGTCTTCGCTACTGTTTATTTGAATATTTAGTAACTCAGCAATAACTGAAATGCGCAATCGACCTCTTTCTTGCGACCATTGATGCTTCACTAGCGAAAAAGTTCGTTCAACTGCGGCAGATGTTCCTGGGCTGCACAAAGTAAACTCCACTATTTTCATTACATTAGTAACATTTGCATTCGTCAGTTCAGCTATATCTGCGACTCGGAGCCATCTGTCTACACATGATATCGCTTCCCATTTTTCTGTGTCTTTCTCAGAACTTATAATCTTATTCACTAGTGCGACTTCATCAAAAATCGCATCACTGTCAAACTCGTGAGCATTTTCGGGAGTATGTTTAATTAATGCTGCAATACTAGTTTCAATGTCTTCCCATTTAATTTCTTTATCAATTTTTACCCAAATAAATTTTGATACTACTTCAAAGTTACTCTGCCAAGTTGTTAAATAACTTATTGCTTTGTCATAGAATAACAATACCTTTTCTTTAAAAACATCTCCTTCAGAGTTGGGAAACTCGCGTCGAAATTTTAACCATCTTTGCTTTGCAGCAAACGGAATATAATTTTCCTGTCTTCGATTTTTAAGTTTTTGTAGCAAATCAGTGTAAATGCAAGAAATTTCAGTTGCACTTATTTTATCTGCTTCAATACCTAAAATAGCGTTCTGAAATAGCGAGAGACTTCCATGCAAAAATAGGGTATATATTTCGTTCATAAGATCACGAAAATATGATTTAATAACATTCGGGCAATTACTTATTACGTTAAAATAAATTTTAAGCGCATCGTACAATTGCAAAATTCGCCCTATTGCCGGTTGCAAACTTAAAAAGCGAGTGTTCCCATGAGACAATATCTTTTTGTATTCAATTTCAGCCTCTTCGCATATGGTTTTCAAAGTCGTGTTTCTAACAGTGTAGATATACAAAAATTTGTAGATTTTTACAGTTATCAATTCGAGGTCTACTGGTAAAGTGTCAGCTGCAATCTGAACAGTATTGTGTATTATGTGCGCAGAGCATCCAACCCCAACGATATTCCGACCAAGTTCACTTTCCAATTTCCGGTAAACATTTTTTTGCCCTTGTCTAGCTACACCACCAAAATTGGTGTTGGTATTATCAGCAGATAAAGCTACCACTTTTTTACTAAGATCATATTTCCGTAGAGCCTTTAAAACGTGATCTGTTAAAATATTCGACGTTTCTCCAGGTATCTCATCCAAATGAAGAAGTTTGATTCTAACACCGTATCTGAAGCTAAAGTATCTAACGAGGATCGGCAACAACTTTACATCTTTTCTGTTAGAAGTGTCTATAATAACGGTTAAAAAATTTGCCAACTTAAGCTCCTTTAGAACTTCGGAAAATATATGGGGGCCAACAACTTTAACAGCCAGTGCTTCCAATTTAGTTTTACCTCCACTGAATTTTTTATCATACAACTTTTTAATTAATTTGGAGGTGCAATCAGATGCATTAAAACTTAAATGGTGTTTTACACAATGATATGCAAACGTAATTTCCTTAGCTGTACATTGCAGTTCATCAAACGTCGCTTCTCGCTTTTTAAAGAAGTCCGAAATGGTGGAATCTTGCGTACATTTTGTGGCGCTTTTGTGCTTAGGGACACGATATCGAGCCGAAAGTATCGATATGGTACTCATTTAAAGTGGAAAAATATCGGGTACCCATTAATATCGGAATAAAAAGACTCGATATCGCAAATATCGATACCAAAATCCAAAAAAAAGAAATATCTGAAAAAGTGATTAGAAACCTCCGAGCGTATTTCTGCCATGAAAAACAGCTTCTCATAAAAACGCCCTTTGTGGCACAACATAAAGGCGCACGCAACAAATCGGAGGAGAAGCTCGGCCAAACGCTAACATATTTTGTAAGCGCCAATCTATTATTTTTACACGTAGAGATTGAGGTGTTGACTTAAAACACCGAGACCGCGTGTTCAAATCCCGCCACATGCAATCCTAACGATAGTAAAAAATTTCTGTTCTTTAAAGCCCAATTTATATCGGGAAGAGTTGATAAGTCTTGAAAGCAATTTTTTCGCATTCTCTTTTGTGTTTTCTATTTGCTTCCAGACGCGTCAAATTTTATTGAATTCAAGTTCGTGGTTCTTTGAATTGGAGGTATCTGCACTCTTCCCCTTTCTTCTCACCTCCTTCGCCTTAGAACGAGCAGACTTGAAAGCAAGACTTGACGTGCCTGAAACCTGACTAATTTGAGTTTATGACATTCGATACGATACTAGGATTCTGGTACTCGATTCCAAAAAATATCGTTTTAAAACTATCGAGTAAAAAATATCGGTATCGAATGCCAAAAGTATCGATATGGTATCGTATCGTATCGAAATTCGTGCCCCTATTTGTGCTTTTCTGATTGCAAATGCCTCTCGATGTCGGCTTTTCCTCTGTGTTCGATAGAAAAAACAGCTTTGCAAATTGTGCACACTACTTTTGAACTGTTTTCGCATTTTATGAAATCCTATTATATTTTCAGTTTCTCCGTCAAAACACACCTTCTTTTGGACATGGTTATTCAAATCAATCTAAAATGTAAAACTATTTTGTATTAATGCATTAACGTGTATCTAGTTTATAGCTAGAATTTAGAATAAATATATGTAAAAGCATACCAAATATCTCAATCCGCAAATTTTATAAACACTTCCCGTATTTACTTACGACCAGCTGATTGCATGAGTGATGACACTGAAGTAGAGATAATGAGTAATTATCAATCATCGATCAAAACTAGTGGTGGTGGTGAACTGCGTATGAGGATTTGTTACGCAAACGATAAAAAGTGCTCGGTAGAAATGTGTTTGTTGACAAAATTAAAGTTCGTTTGAAAATGCCTGACAAAATACGATGCCTGAAAAAATGCCTGACAAGGTATTGAATTCCTGACAATCAGGCCTAATTCCTGACGTGTGGCAAGCCTATACGTAGCGCAACTTTTATTTGATCAACCGAAATTATTTGACTGGGTAAAACCTCACGCGCTTTGCCGTCGAGTTTTGACTTTAAAAATGCTATAAATGTTGTAGTTAAACTTTCATCCGATAATTCTTCTATTAAATTTATTTTGTCAATGAATGAGTCGAGCGATAGGGGGTCACCACTATAGTTTTCTCGGATTATAGACGCACATAAGCTATTAAAAGATTTCTTTTGCTCAGGTGTTGCCATTTTTATGTCGTTTGTATATTCAGTAAAATTTATATTCGGTGAACTAATCGTTACGCAAGGCGTTTCTTCAATTTGTAAAAAATCTTTAAATGAAGGCAAAGAACAACTTTTTTTAACGGTGGAAACTTCTGGTGTGCCAGCTGAACAAGCGTCAGCAAAGTCGTCGTCGGAATTTACTTCGGAATTTAAAATATCTTCTTTTATAAGAATTGAAAAATCCTAGGGTACTTCAACTTTACACCCAATTTTTTGAAAACANAATGGAGGCAAAGAACAACTTTTTTTAACGGTGGAAACTTCTGGTGTGCCAGCTGAACAAGCGTCAGCAAAGTCGTCGTCGGAATTTACTTCGGAATTTAAAATATCTTCTTTTATAAGAATTGAAAAATCCTAGGGTACTTCAACTTTACACCCAATTTTTTGAAAACACTGAAGTAGCTTTTCTCTGTACCGCGGTAAACTTTTAATTACTAAATCTGGCTTGTTTCCTTGTTGATCGGATTTTGTTAATTCAATTAAAATATTGTTGTAAGTTTCTATCAAAGATTTTTTATATTCGTCAACTTTTTCCCGATTTGTTGAAAGTGGACGGCTTTGAAGAACACGCTTGGTAACTTTTGAAAATTTTGCTTGTAAATCCTTGAATACAAGTTCCACATCTGACATCTGGCACACAAGCAAAGCAAAAGATCTATGAAAAACTACCGAACGGCTGTATTATTGAAAAATAATAATTGTTTGAATAAAATTTTAAAATTTGAAGGTTAGCTAACACTGCATTGAAAACTGAGGAAAACGTTTATTGATAATAATAATCGCTGAAATATTTTACCATATTCAACCGAAGCTCTAAAAGTTTTNAGAATTAAAATATCGTTGTAAGTTTCGACTAAAGATTTCTTATATTCGTCAACTTTTTCCCGATTTGTTGAAAGTGGACNTAAAGCAAAAGATCTATATAAACTATCGAACTATTGTATTATTGAAAAAAAAGTTATTTGAATAAAGT
>NW_016159657.1:0-37550 GCF_001687245.7 Rhagoletis zephyria
ATATAATTGTTTATACCTTAGAAGTACAGTTTAGCCGTAAAAGGGGTGTAAAGGAAACATGATTGCCTATTTATATAATTGATATGTACTTCATGCCTGATTCGATCTACTTAACTTTACAGAACCTAAGGTAATTAACATATGATAACACTGCTTTAGGTAATTTTAAATTGATCAAATCACAAATTAAAGGCAAATACACCGTTCGTGTCCTACATGCACATTTCCACTCTGTATGACTGAGAGCGCAACCAAAAATGTGCTGAAGATTATTTTTCTGAATTAAATAATTTTTTTTTTCTGTCCGTACGAGTTGGTGATTGCCGCAGTCGCTTTTTAAGCGCTTGGTAGCCAATTGCACGACTTATTTCATTTGGAAATCATACACCCTGTTTGCACTTACGAGAGAACCGCATTAACAAAAAACGATTTGACTCAACACATGTTTTTTTTCAAGCGTTTATACTAGATGCATTCTTTTGCAACCGAACTACAAAAGTACACTCGTTTAAATGACGACATACACGCAAAGCAACAACACAAACTCGGCTATTTAGCCGAGTTTAGCCAGATCGGTTAAAAAATACGCGCCCTGAAGGGTAGTGTTGTTAAGTGAAAAATCTGCTCTATTGTGAATTGTTAATGTGAAAGTGGTGACTTATATTTTAAATAAGTTTATACATATATTTCGCAAATACCTCGCATAATTACTCATTTAAATTGGTTTTTGTATCTAAATGCCATTAAACTAATCACATGTTCCTTGCCAGCTTNCCTCGCATAATTACTCATTTAAATTGGTTTTTGTATCTAAATGCCATTAAACTAATCACATGTTCCTTGCCAGCTTCCAACAGGGTTGCTTAAGTAGCTAAAAGGAAATTTTATCCGAGTTGAGCGTTCTTTTGTCGCTGGCTACACAAAAAAATACACCTACTGGTATCATTGGTATCA
The DNA here is from genome assembly GCF_001687245.7 of Rhagoletis zephyria. Taxonomy (NCBI): domain Eukaryota; kingdom Metazoa; phylum Arthropoda; class Insecta; order Diptera; family Tephritidae; genus Rhagoletis; species Rhagoletis zephyria. The sequence continues at coordinate 955 of NW_016159657.1, forward strand.
ATAAATTGGAGTCAATACACTTTTGAATCTCTGAGCGTATTGAAGGTTGGCTTATGCCTTCGTTTCGAATAAACAAGGCCATAGGGGCACACGTAGCCTCGTAGCCACGTAGCGTATATTACCAGCTGTTTACTTCAGAATATAAAATATATTTCACGAAACTGAACGGTGAACCGTAACTAAGAACCATTTCTGCCAAAAAAGGTTTGAGAGGGTTTGAGTGAAGGTTTGTCCGGACATGAACGGTGAACCTGCTGTAAGAAATCAAATTTATTTGTAACTGGGTTCCCACAGAATATGCACACTTGGAGGTTTGTCATTGCCTGCCGAGGAGCAGTCGGAAATTGACCGCGAACCCAGGCAGGCTGCGGAATGGTAACGCGGACTGCTAACCCCTACACCGCAGCGGAAGCTTAGGGAAACGTAGTGTTGCAATAACCCCACATTTTTGTCCAAGAGTATTGGGTTGACTTTATGTATGTAGATACATACCAAGTTAACAAAAATTAAGTAATTTTTTTTATTGTTTCGATAAAAGTTCTTAAGAAATATATTTATATGAGTAATTAGTCTTCATTCTCGGTTTTAAATATACAACTTTTCCTCAAACACAGGCACCTGCCGCACTGAAAACATATACTGACATCGGTTTCAGAGACCGAATCACTGAAAAACAAATAAAACACAAGATAGAAGCGATCAATCTACACCGGCATCGACAAGATCACTGATCGACCGAAAGGTATAAAAACAAACAAAAAAACTCAAAAAGCTCCTTTCGGTTGTACAGAAAGCTTTAAGAAAGTGTTCGGTGTGTGAGACAGCATGTTAGTAACGGAAGGTTAATATATCGACACTCCTTAGCCAAAGCCATTCTTGGAAAGTTTGCAGTAGGTATACGAAATTTCAAAAAAAAAAAATCGGTACAGCCGTTCTCAAGCTACATATACAAAAAACAAAAATACATATACATACATATCAGTACAGATCCGTAAGGAGGAAGAGGTCACAATAGATCTCCTAGTCGCAATGCATACCGCAACTATCTTTCTATCTACAGATCGGTACTGTATGTAAAGCATATAAACAACTTTCTGCATAAAAAGTGAAATCGACTAAACGATTTCTAGCTGCACCCCCCTTATGACGGTCCATGAGATTTCTCCAAGAAACTTGTTACACCTTTATTTCATTTGGGCTGAGGACGGATGGTGAAATCGCATGATGACCACGCCTACCTTACATTTAATGGTAATTTACAGAAATACTACTATTGCTATATTTAATTAATTACTGAACCGAGGTCATGCAAAAATTGAAGAAACTCGAGAAAGTTCTAATAGCGCCATATTCTACAAATGCTGTTTTTTTTCGTTATAAACTTAAAATATTTGAAAGGTCTTTATAAAAGACGTTTATCGTGTCTTCTCACTTCCCAGAATGCAAGTTTGTGCAATCGTTATGTGCCCACACAACTGCTTGGTAATTGTCGCTTCATTTATAACAATGCCAGAAAAAATTACACACTCAATGAAATAAATTCAAATGCACAACCATGTTGCTCGTTTATATGTATGTACATACGAATGCACTAGGAATATCAATCCCGAGATTCCGGACTTTTTAAGGTTTCGGAAATCCCGGGATTCTTGGCAAGTAATATCGGGTTTTTCGGGATTTGTAATTTGCACTGATGGCAATAATAGAAACTCCTTTTCTTTACCAGTATTGGCTATATTTCTTTTTTTATTTAATAATTAATATTTTTTTATAAATGTCTAGTAATAAATCTAGTAAATTTAGTAAAATTGCGTTTTTAGTTTTTCACTCTGTCGTCAGTAAATCAAAAATGATTTAAAAAATTCAGAGAAATGTGCTTTGAGAAGAAGTATAGAAGTATAGCTATAAAATTAAAGAGGAAATCCTGCAGAATTTAAACAGATTCAAGTTTCTGGTGCAGAAGGGCTGGTAAATATTGAAAATGTCATTTTAAAATTTTATTCTTGAAATTTCGCAATATTTGTTTTTGTAAAAATTATATATTAAGGGCTTATATAAACTCGATAACATCCTCGAATTTCGTTCTTCTAAATTTGTCCGGTTAAAAATTACCTATTCGTCCTTGTGAATCCAAAAAATTTAATTTTTTTAATTTTTAAACAAATTTCCTATTGCAATTGTTACCCATATTTTTATTCTACATTGCATTGAATTTGTTTTTAATAATTTTTGGAATTAATCATATCTTTGAAATTACAAAGTCCCTCCCTGCGGTCAGAGAGAAAAAATAAAACGCCACTTTAAATAAAAAAGTAGGTTTCAAACCCATTTATTTATTATTTATTTCATGGTAGGAAAGCTTCTCAAATAATATAGAAACAACGGGATTGTGACAACGCCATCCCGAAAGGCCCGGGATCGGAAAAAGCCAAAAAATTAACATCCCTAGTATGCACGTACAACAGAATTGCTGAGAAAAAAAAGCGAGGTAGCAAGCCAAGCAGGGTGCGCGAAATTCATTTATTTCATTTGCAGCTTTTGTGTTTTAATTGTGCTAACCAAACGGTTGTCTGCTTAAATATCCCACTCCCTATGATTATGTATATATTTATGTGGAGATAAATACTTATATAGATACATATATGCATACATACACGCTTAAAACAATACCGAGTTTTTTGTTTTTGTTTTTTTTTTTTCTGAACACACCGCTAAACGTGCTACGTATGCTGCTGTGGAGTGAAACAACAAACGTTCGCTTTACGCGAACCTGAATAACTATTTTTTTTTTTATTGAGTCCTTTTGCCGTACTTTTTTTTAAGTAAAACATTGTGTGTTAAATAAATAATGTATTCACTTTGCAATTCAATGGCCTGACACTGCATCATATTTCATTGCGCATTTTAACAATTCCTTTTTGTCAAATGTCAACTTTTGAACGTACATATTTACATACATACATATCTACATGTGAATAAGTAAATTACGACGTCCTTACTTTTAGTGCATTTTATTCGAATTCAATTGTAACGCTGATCGCAACAAAATAGAGACCATCTATTTGAAAAGAATAAATCCCTTCATTGGATTGTTCATAGTAGCTCTACATACGTTACTAATTGGAAAATGGTGCGGAAGTTAGCATCATATTTTCTGGCTGGGGTTGTCTCCAGCTTAATGTAATGTACATACATTCGTATAAAAAGTTTGACGTCCGTAATCTCTGCATTTACTTCTAGTGTCACCTCTCTTGTCAAGGAGTTAATATTTTTCAATGTCTTCTCAACAGCAAAATAAGTTTATCTAGAAGCCTTAGTATCCTATGCGCCCTTCGTCGACATGCGTCTCTGTACTCCACATAGCCCTACCCTAACGGCAACTCATTTAATTTGGAAACCACTCAAATATAAATGAATTAACTGCAACTGAGTGCGGACTTTCCAATAACGCCTCAATGGAGATGTTAATTAAAGCTGAACGGTTGGCATCGATAAACTGCATGGTGCCGTGGTCCGATTGTAGGAACACGCATATTTACGTGTTCGTCCCGGATACAGTTGCCACCTGTTAAAGAAAATTATAATAATCTAATTTAATGCTAAGAGTTTATTACTAGAATCGATTTTGAGTGAATTAGCTTCAGTAGTTACTGATTTATCGCGGTTTTCTTGTTTCTGTAAATTACCGCTATATGGGAAGTAGGCGTGGTTACCGCGGAATTTCAGGGATTTTTAGAAAATATGTTGAATATAGCCTAAGCAAGGCTCATACCGAGTTTGGTATGGATTGGTGATTCATAATAATCCTATTTTGTTCCAAATCCATATTGGATCTTACAATTATCACGGAAAAGTTAAAATCAAACGTATCTACGTAGGTACAGGGCTTATGAGTTACTTAAACGAGATGAGAAGATTTTCCGTCACATTCAGTATGATGGACTTTTTAGTAACGCAAGCAGGGGGATGTTGGCTATCTGAAAAATTTAGACACTCATAATATGTACATTAGGGTGGTCTAAAAATGCTTGTTAAAAAGCATAGTCGGAATTTTTATGCCCTCACCCCCTAGGATTGTTCTATTTATACCGAGAAAAAATGTACCCGTTTTATTTTATTTTGAAATCAAAAAATATTTAGACGTCGCTCAGAGCACCCTAAGTTTTCAATGTATTTTATATGGGAGAAAAAACTACTTTTCATAGAAATGGTGATAGGGAGATTCCCATTAATAATACCCAGTTTTTATTTAGCCATTTTTTCATCGCAACTATAATTTATAGGTCCGCCAAAAACCCCGAAAAATGCAATGGGGTGGCAAATAAAAAATCGTTGGTATTAAAAAATGGTTTAATAAACAATTGGGTATCATTACTGAAAATCTCTTGAAGAGAACCAGAGTTTTCCGATCGAAAAATATTGATTTTCAAGAATTCTTTACCATTTCTACGAAAAATTTTATTTTTCCCATATAAAAATACATCGAAAACTTTGAGCGCTTTGAGCGACCTCTAAATATTTTTTTATTTCAAAATAAAAAAATAGGGGTTTACTTTTTTTGAAATAGAACAATCCTAGGGGGTGAAAGCATTACAATTACAACTTTACTGCTTTTGGACCACCCTACTGCACATACTCATGGATGTTGATGATTACTTACCATACTAAAGTCCATTTTTTCGCTGTATTTAAGTAAAACACAAAATCACTTTTTATTTTGATTTAAAATTAACATATACATTTATATGTTGTTTATTATTTTGTTATGCATATAAATTAATTTTTATATTTTATTACACAATACTTTGCATAATATTACTCAGGTTATTTTTGTATTTGCATGCGTGCTTGCAAATTGGCTGCAGCAAATTTAGTTAATTTTTTCTTACTTTTTTTTATTTTTGACATAAATTATAGCATCTATAATTAGAGTTTCCATTTTTTTTTTTTGTTTAATTAAGTGTTATTTAGCATTTCTCGCGTTTACTTACGCAATTTTGCTGTTAACACAGGCTGACTTCCAAAACATATCAATACAATATTTTGATACTGTTATACTGCGGTATTCAAAATGTTTGTATATGCGGAGTTGCGACACATTGCAACCCGATACATTGTTTTCAATTTTTCTGAATTTTCCATTTTTTAAACACCAATGGTAACCAATAAAAAACGAAGCATCAACTTTTTTTCTGATGCGCGGATTGCTCTAGCGATGCGTTTCGATAACTTTTCTGATGCGTTTTGGAATAGTATACATTGTCAATATTTTGTAGTTCGGCTTTATGGAACATTATACTTTGTACGTCGTACGCAAAGCGATTGACGTTTTGGAAGTCAGCCAAATTTTCTTATTTGCAGCTGTTGCTTTTGAATTTTACAAACCCTCAATAGATTTAGCATTGCTATTTACTAGTTTATATATTTTCGTTTTGCGAATTTATTGCATTCCATGGTTGTTTCTTAGGTTTACTATATATTCTTTGAAATACGAGTATTTTTTGCATTCTTTCAGCTTTACTTTGCAATACTAATTTCCTTTCGAAAACGCTTTGTAATTTATTTTGAAGGCTAAATATTTTTATGCTGGTATATGTTTGTACATATATACATAGGCGCAACCAAAAGGGGGCTGAAGGGGGATTTTTGAAATCCACAACGTAAAGCAAAGAAATCTTTAGCCGGCATAGTCAAAACCATGAAATATTTCGAAAGTAAACCATCGAAAATTTAATGGAAGTGCTTTAAGTCCTCTTGAAATTGTTCCCATTATGTTTTTAGAAACAGATTAAATATTTTTACCTGGATCAACGTTGATATTAAGCAGTTTCTTTAATTTTAGTTTTTTACGTTACCGGAAGAAGGGTATAATTTTTGGTGGACGGAACTAGAGATGAAACGATACGAACAATTACAAGTACATACTCGATACTTTTCGATCGATACCAAGTAAATTTTCTGCAACAAAGTCGATGTAATGCGAAGTATACACGATGAAAAAGTTGACGAGAAATTTTTGGAACTGTCGTATTTAAATCTTTGGCTCATAATTTTTGTACATAACGCTACATTTCCACTGCACTGAAATATTTGGAGTATCTTATTTTTCTGGGAAGTAAAACAAAAGAAGACTTTATTTCAGAAATATTTTATGAGCAAATTTTTTTCTTAAACGAAATTTACTTTCTAGTAATCTTTTTCAATCAATTGTCTGTGGTAAATAGTATTCATCATCAAACATATAGGTGGAGTTTAGGATTCCCAAATAATAGTTAACGTATGCCATAAAAAAATAAACAAAATTTAACATATTTAAATTATAAGGAATACCTTCATAGTCAAAATTATCGACATGAGTAGGTCCGATATTTTTCAGGTATCGATACTACTTCCAAGCAAAAGTATCGATACCTGTATGGTATCGTTTCATCCCTAGATGCAACAGAAGCTGTACATTGTTATAAAATCAGCGGCTAGCTCTTGACCATTTTCCTAAAAAATGCTCGCAAAATTAATCAAGAATATTCAAGCACGCATTCTCTTGGTATTGTTTCGCAGTAATGGACATTTGCATATAAATAATTTATTAATACCCGTTTGTATATAAATTATCCAAATACTTCGTGTATGGAGATGCTTAGGAACTCAAGTAAAAAGATTTCGGGTACTAAAAAGTGCTTAATTGCTAAAATAAAACGATTAACTAAGTACTAAAGTACTAAGTACCACTTTAACCTTTTTTTTTTTGAAAGTTTTTTTGAAATCTTGATTTTTTTGTATAGCGACTAAATCGAATTTTTGCAATCGAATAAACAGGATTTTTTTTATCAATTTTATACATATTTGAATACTGGAAAAATTTGCATTCCTGAAAATACATAAAAATAAAAAGATACCCAAAAATCAACCTGTATAAAAGGCCACATCCAACGCGTTTGGGCTGTAGGGGAAGAGGAATATTAAATGCCTTGTAGTGACTGTTTAACCTGCTTCAGCATCGAGAGTGGAGTTGTGTCAAAGTATCGAAAATCAAGTCGAGCTCTTCGTCTGAGATAGGTGATGTCGGTCTCCGATGATGGATTTCAAGGGGTAAGAGCTGACGAAGGTGTTGATTGATTCCCGACTCATTCGCACGACAGTCGGTTCAATATGCTCGTGTTTTTCCTAACACAGGATAAGTGTGAGTTTTTCATTAAATTTTTCTGTTTTACTTGTAGTTACCTATTTTAAGCAGTCGTTTTTGATTCTGTTAATTAAGTGTCAGCGTAGAGAAAATATGTAAAATAAAACATGTATATCCGGTTTTTACTAATTTGAAATTGGCGAAACGTTTTTTTTTTCAAATTTCTTTATTTCGAATAACTCGAGAACCGGTTTTATAAAAAAGACGAATCATCGAACATTATTCTCTTTAGAGTATTTCACGATATCGTACATGGTTCAGAAAGAAAATATTTTGTATGCAATCGAGATTTATTTTAATTTTTCAGGGAATTCTCTGTTCTTTGAATTTTTGTCCACATTTTTTGGAATGCTTCGTGTTTTACTTTTCGAGATCATTCGAGACGTGGCTGTATTCCTTCAGGATATATCGGCATTCCTCGAATTTAATTTTCAGAGTTTTCTCTTATTGATTTCCACAAAAAATCTTCCTTCAAAATAACACTTATTTTAATAATAATAATAATAATAATATCCCAACGGTTTTTACCCTCCATTCCCGCCCATCCGCACGAGGGCCGCAGTCCGCATGACGTACGGAACCAGTATTTTCAATTTTTGCGCCGAGTCACGATAGGCAGGAGTTTGTTAAGTGTCGACATCTAAAACTGTTCAGCTACAGAACTAAATTCATCAGCCGATTTTATGTGTTTATTTTAATGATTCATTTATTGAGAGAGGACTGTATCGATTTCTTAATGCTGAAAAGCGGATCTGATATATCAAACGTGCTGGAATGAGAGTTAAAATCCTGGCATAAGCAACGGAGTGGGTCGTGCAATTCAAAATTAGTTTTACAAACTTTCAGAAATAGGGGGAAAAAGTGTCTTGATACCCGGGAGGGAACATTAAGGCTAACTTCGCCAAGAAGAAGCGGACTTGAAATTGAGCCTGTTAGTAATTTACTATAAAAATTATACCAAGCATTTGCCTGCGGCTGGAAAGTGTAGGAAGATTAATAAGTTTTAATCGGCTCGTATAAGGTGGAAGGTTATATTGAGAATCCCAACGGATTAAGTTATCAATGTTTTCATTTCCGTTGTTGGAATTTCCGACAGGTAAGGAGTGTGATGTAATGTGGAATGATTTTCCGTTATCCGTTGTCAAATTTGGTTTGGAGACAAACCGATTTCGGCGTTGTCACATCTTCAGAACGAAGAATGATGCTGAAGATGGCACAGCGCCGAAACCGGTTTCTCTCCAAACCAAATTTGACAAGGGATGACGGAAAATCGTTCACATTACATCATTATCAATGTTTCTTGGAACCTAGGACCTCTGGGACAAGAGTCCTGGACCCTTTGAGTTTTCGAACTTTTTGGGAAAAAGTTGAATAATTTCGGAAAAAATCTGACAGTTAAACTTGTCCAAATATTTTTTTAAGGCACAAACAAAAGTCCTTTCCTAATAATAAACATGCCGCCTATCGAAATTAAACAAATTTCGTATCAAATTTAAGATGATTGAAATATCTTTCAAGCAAAAGTAGCCACCCAATTAAAAATATGTCAATTAAAAATTGTATTTAATTACCATAGAAATTAATCTTGAATAAAAGCTCTCATAAATCGGAGCAAGAGTCTATGACATACAACTTTGTTTTTTCACGCCGAGGAAGTAAAATATTACTAGATAAGAATGATGGATAACAGAAATACTAATTCCTTCGTCTCAAAAATATCAACTAGGAGAACCGAAACACTCACTTCCTCTCCTTAGTAGGCACATAGTCAGAATTGTTACTAGCGTTCAGGATAATGAAACACTGGATGAAACATTCGATAGGTGTCTTTAATTCGGACCAGTGCAGGTTATGTTACAATTCATATTCAAAAGCCCCCTTACTGCCTATGTTTTATGCATTTACTCATTACTTTTACATTTTATTTATGCACAACTTTTAGATAGCCTATTAAATTTAATTGTCTTAACAGTAAAAATTCAATCAAAAGTAAAAACTAATACACAGCTTAATTATGTATTTTTTAATTCTATATATGTGATTTTATTTATTAATTTTTCATAGTGGAATATTTGATTTACCCCTTTGCAGTCAGACATCAAACCTGCAGGAGATAAGATTTTCTGTTTTTTTTGTTTTCTTTGTTTTTTGTATTTTGCTAATTTTTGGCTTCATCCATATCGTCGATGTTTTTGCAAAACCGCCTATCTTACGGCACTCAAATTTTACAGGAGAGCGAAAAAAACGGTCTGTTCTTTGAAGGCATTGCCTTGATAGGCGGTATTTTCTCTAGCTATTATTTCACAAATATGTTGTTTTAATAACGATTCAACGATTTTTATGCATAAATCTCGATACCTGGAGTTCAGGGTTACCAAATCTCTTTTTTGCCACAGTAGCGATTTTGGCGATTTTGCAACTGATCGATGGGCGGTTTTGCAAAAACATCGACGATATGCATATGCTAGGTAACTATGCGTTTATTCGGGTATCGGTTTGGATATTCTTGTTTACGGATAAAATCCGGTTAATCGGTTATTATCCATTCCTTTTGTTTCTGTTTGTTATCCGAATATCTGCTTAATATATACATATACATTAATTTTTTTTCTGCAAAATTTTTATAATTTGGCGTCATACATAAGTATACATTTATGAATTAAGGGCTGAGACTATTCGTACATTCGGATATCCGTATAGATATTCGTGTTTAAGAATAAAATCCGGATATTCGGTTAATATCCATCCCTATTTGTTTTCCGATTATCTGGTTATTATCTGTTGATTCGTTTATCCAGATATTTTAAAATATGTTTGAATGGATTCGTAAAATTATTCTCAAAATTACTGAATCTGTTAAATGGCAAAATAAATAATAAACGCTTCATTAATACACAAACAATCATTATTTTTAGATTCCAAAAACTGGTTAATATGCGTTCATATTGTTATCAGGATATTTGGTCAACACTCATTCGTATTATTATCCAAATACTCGGAGTTTTTAATCGGATATTCGAATATCCGTTTTATGCGGATATTCAAAAAGTATGAATATAACGTAGTCCTAATACATAAACACTCACCAGAATATGTTTCCGTAAAGTGTCTTCTTATTTTTGAATATTTCCAAAGTTTTTTGTAAAAATTTGTTTCGTTAATTTTTAATAGAATTATAGTTCATTCCATGATAAAAATATAGTAAGGTAGAACCGCTGAGAGTCACTTTTAAAATTCTTGACGTTTCCAAACAATTTAATTTTTAAATTTACTCACAAACTCACACACACATTTTCATTTTCAATCTCAAGCAACAACAATTTCGAACAATTTCATTTTTTTATTTTCACATTTATATGATTTTAAAATGTTGGCAAACTTCAAAAAAAAATCATGGCCGACAAATTGAGAGAACGGTTATACCTTGCTATGTTTTTATCATGGTTCATTCTACATCAAATGGCATATAGTACATAAATTAATGATTCAAAGTTTTTACAAAATTTTGGAAAATTCGACAAGTTTTCACAAAAATTTTCTATTTTTAAAAAATTTTTAGAATCTTTTTGAGCATGCAGTTTTGTAGCTCGCTCAATTTCAGTATTATAAAGTTGAAAATTTCGGTAAAAATTTGCCGAATTTTTCAAAATTTTGTAAAAGCTTTGAATTAATAATTTATGTGCCATTTGATGCAGAATTAACTATATTTCTATTAAAAATTAACGAAACAAAATTTTACGAAAAACATTGGAAATATTAAAAAAACAAAAAAAAACACTGTACGGAAACATATTCTGGTGCGTGTATGCATATCCTTCTACCACTCCCCTTTTGCCATGCAAATTCCTTCTTTGCTCAATTTTGATAGCTTACAGCTGTTGCGCTCATTTATAATCGCATTAAATGTAATTATCAATATTTGTTGTTGTGGCTGCGCACGCTTTTTTTTACTGCGCCACTGTCTTGTTATAATTACATGTAAAACATAACGTCCACTTAAAGTTACTATAAAAATACAATATAATTAATTAGCCTAGTTTTTCTCATTTATTTATTTATTTATTTATTTATTTATTTATTTATTTACTTCAATTAAGCTGCGAATTCTTCATCTTCTACGCCTTCTTACGTAAATGTTAGTTTACTTTTTCATTTAATTTGTTTACTTTCGTTTTGTTTAATTCAATTAACACATATAATTTGATTTAAGTTATCTGTGAGTGAACACCGTTGCCTTCACCGACCGATAGGAAGTAGCAGAATGTATCCATTGTTGTTGCCTCGCATAATTTTGCAACAACGGCAATTGACTGGGCAACAGCAGCAGATGTTGCCAGCTTTCGTTACATGCGCCGTGACATAGATTTTCACTTTGCTGCCGTATTTTTTGTTTTTGTATTAGTTGCAATGCTTGCTGCTGCTCATGTTGTGTTTGTTGTATTTGCCTCCTCTGTTGCCTGTTTATATTTTGTTGGTGCTGTTGCTCTGCACATTTGCCGCTCAATTTGTGCGCACTCACCGCCATTTGATTAAAGAATGCAAATATTGCAATGCATAATTTAACAACAGCAGCTAACATTGCCATTGTTGTTGCGGTTAGTGTTGTCGGCATTGTTGTTGTAGCTGTAATGGTAGCGATTGCCATCAGTAGCATTGCAATTGTTGTTGGTGGTGTATATCTGCGACTGGAGGAGGAGGAAAAGTAGGAGCTGAAAAAATTGGTCATGCTAGAGCCGGAGGAGAGAGTGACTGCCAAAGAGATAAAAGAGGAATATTTATGTACGAATTATTATCTGATAATTTTATTTACGAGATTAGCTTAATTCGAAATTGTTACTTAATTAAATAGTAAACCAAAAAGAATAGTTATTTATCTAACAATTGAAAACATCAAGCATATATGGGTGTTTCCATGATGTCGGACAAGACATTCGTACGACTTCAGAGTTAATTATGTAAATCATACGAAAACGGAAATGACTTATAAAAATAAATTTACCGTTGTGTAGCTTTTATGTGCGTCCTTTAGTTTACAAAACATTAAGTGGCTTGGAACACTGGTGTCGGGAAAATCGATCAAAAGTAGGTCATAACGGACGTGACAAAAACCGAAATGGTTTCAGAGTACAGGTTTTCTTTTCTTAAACATTCTTTAAATAAAATCAATTTACAGTCCATTACAACAAGTTCATACTTTTTGAAAAATTTCACATTAAAAGAAACCTCTTGAAATTTTCACCACAAAAGAGTCCTTTACCCCATCGCTGATATCTTCGATATACAGCAAATTGCAATGAAAAAAATAAAATTTAAACTGCATGATGATTCTTCATGTACTGTGGTTTGTTAAAATCAATTGCTTGAATGGGCATTTGCAATAACTTCAAAATAAAGCTGCGAAACAAATTTTGTTACTGAAGAGTGATTCTATCGAAATCAACAATTAAAAATAAATTTTTTACCTTTGGTCCTAAAATTGCCAATTGTAGAAAATGTTTCCCTTCTGAAACAAAGTTACGGAGCAAATGTTGTTAACAAAAGCATATTATGCCGAAATCGACAATAAAATATTTATTTTGTTAACGTAAGTCCCAAAACCGACACGCCCAGTTCTAGGGGTTTGTCGACTTTAGCAAAAATTTCTTAGAACAAAAATATTCTTAAGGCATGGGTATTCTATCAGACTCCACGATATAACTAACATTACGAAAACACGTTGAAACTGATAGAGTCCATAAGTTTTTCCAAAAAGTCATGAAGTACATATGCACATTAGGGTGGTTAAAAGAAAGTAATGTCGCAATTTTAATGCGAAAAAATTAAGATAGCGGTATATTTTTTCAGTATAGAACAATCCTAAGGGGTGAGAGCATTGAAATTCCGATTTCATGAGTTCCTCTTTTTGCTAGAAATTTAACAGTTTTTGACCTAGGATTTCAATAGAAACATTAGCAAATAGCTTACTAAATGTAAAGTCCAAATAGCCTTTTACGACCGCCAATGTCCCACCTATACCAGGTATAGTCCTATACCCCTTGTAAGCCCTTATAATTTTGCCGATCTGAATTGCTGGCGATGTTGCTTTAAAGTGATTTTCCTTTAATCAATTAAATTTTGAAATTTGTATTATGAATTTTAATAACTCCATAATTTATGCTCGTAATTAAAGCAAAAGCTTTCTCGAAGCCTTTACTGTCTTTTGTACGTATGTATCTCCTCCTATTGTCGCTAATTACATTATGAATCTCAAAGCTTACTATTTACAATGTAAATGCGGTTCTCTACTGAACACTCCAAAAACACACTCACCTCTCGCTGGCACTGGATCCTTTTGTGGTGTGCCCAATTCAATTTCCTTATACTCCTGATACAAATCACCAATTTGTGCTGTACAACGCAAAACCAAACTGCCAACATTGCTCCCACCATTGCTGCCAGCAGCTTGCCCATGCACGGAGTTCATGCCGTAACCGCTTCCAAAGCCGCTGCCGCCATTGTAACCGCCACCGCTATGCTGCAATGATGGATTTCCGCTGACGAAGTGAATGCCTTGCAGTTGTAATTTTAAGCTGATGCGAGATGCCATCAAATTGTCAATAGTGCGAATGTATTGTGTTTCCGAAGTGCCAACCTATAGTGGGGAAAAAGAAAAGAGAAATGGAGATAGCGAGCATTAGAAGCGAACGAGAACCAAGGGAATGTAAAACACTAAGTAATTGGGTTGCATAGACGCAAGCAATCACGCAGTTGGCAAAAATTAAAATCGAAATCCCAAATTTGTGGAATGAATAGCGCAAATGGTGAAGCCGTTTTGGAGTTTGTTTCAGGGTTGTTGCGAATATTAAGCCGAAGTAAAAGTCCTTTCCGGATAATAATCAAAACCGCCTGTCCAAATGAAATAAATTTGGTATTATATGAAAGAGCACTGAAATAGCTTTTAAACGTAAATAACGAACGACACCTATTTGTATGTTATTTATAATTCAATACTAAAGAAATGCATATACCTGACTCAAGGTTTGTCTTATGGTAATTAATTAATATTTTTTATTGAAATATTTTTTAGTATGTAGCTTTCTTCATTCAGACATTTCAGTTTTCTCTTTCATTTGATACCAAACTTGTTTAATTTGGATAAGCGGTATGTTTTTTTTATCCGGAAAGGACTTTTCTTTCGGAATAATATTCGCAACAACCCTGGTTTGTTTTACTTAAACTAAGCAGAGTACTCGTTTATGTTGCAGTTGTTGAAAGCTTAATTGTAGCGTCATTTACCATCTTTGTTTTTTGTAAAGCGTGTTTGTTTATAGTTTTTTTATGCCAAGGTCAATGATTGTACTGGGTTTGGTACAAATTGATAAATCGGTTACCGAAATACACATACAGTGAACTAAGCAAGTTTTGGCTATTTTTCTTTAGTTTGTTTAATGTTTATTTTTTATAAAAGTATAGGCGATTACTTAACAAACACGATGTAAATCCCAATTTCAGACTTTGTGCAAAAATTATGAAAAATCTGCAAAATTTGACCGAAATTTCTAACTTCCTGATCAGCATCGTTAGACAAAAATTTGGTATTCAGTTTTGTCGCTCATTAAATTTTAGCAAACAAATTGCAAATTTTAAGTAACTTGGGCTTACCGTTGATATTTTGCAATTTGTATAACTTCCATGAGCGTGAAATTGTATTATAACTTTGGTCCGATGTTTGTAAGTACCGGAATAAGAAGAGATATACCCTTATATACTTAAATGATCAGAATGTCGAGCTGAGTCGATATAGCCATGTCCGTTTGTCCGTCTGTCTGTCTGTCTGTCCTTCAGTTTGTATGCAATCTAGTCTCTCAGTTTTCGAGATATCCGGATGAAATTCGGTAGATGGATGTATTTTTTTAATGTATTACTCATCTGTCGGAACCGGAACAATTGGACCACTATAACATATAGCTCCCATACAACAGATTGTTCAGATATGAGATTTTTCGTTATAACTTCTCCATTTAAGTAGCTAGGAACATGAAATTTTGCACTGTTACCACCCATTATTAAAATAATACTTTCCGTGAAAATCGGACGAAGATCGGGTCACTATAACCTATAGCCTCCATACAACTGATTGTTCAGATATGAGATTTTTCGTTATAACTTCTCCATTTAAGTAGCTAGGAACATGAAATTTTGCACTGTTACCACCCATTATTAAAATAATACTTTCCGTGAAAATCGGACGAAGATCGGGTCACTATAACCTATAGCCTCCATACAACTGATTGTTCAGATATGAGATTTTTCGTTATAACTTCTCCATTTAAGTAGCTAGGAACATGAAATTTTGCACTGTTACCACCCATTATTAAAATAATACTTTCCGTGAAAATCGGACGAAGATCGGGTCACTATAACCTATAGCCTCCATACAACTGATTGTTCAGATATGAGATTCTTTGTTATAACTTCTCCATATATGCAGCTAGAAAACATGAAAATTTGCACTATTTTCACTCATTATCAACCAAAAGTTTAAAGTAAAATTTACAAAAATTAACAAAGCGGGTCACTATACCTAACCTATTTATTGCCTCCATATAACTGATTGTTCAGATATGGGGTTTTACTGTAAAACTCCTTTATTAAGGCAGCTAATATCTCTGAATTTCTGTTTTTTTGTTAAAAGGTAACGAAGTTTTCAAAATATCCGCGAATAGCTTCGAAAAAGGCAGTGCAATGAAAGAGTTTTGATTGCAATATTGATAGAAAATTTAACGATCTTTTATTTAATGAGAAAGCTTTTCAATTGGATTACCACTACTAGAGACAAATGAAATTTAGTGAAATAACTTTTTCAAGAACTCTCGAAAAATTTGATACTTCCATGCTGATGTTGGTTAATTTTGCCAATTTATTTTTGAAAAAGTTTCATTTATGCCTTGTTGAAACTGGTTTAAGGCCAAACATGACTCGACTTTGGGCTATTTTTAACTTAAGCTTAAGAAAATTGAGCTGCTTAGTTTTTGTAAGTATTNAAATAAATAAGATTTAGATAGAGGTGAAAAAAGGGATAAAAAGGAAATACAACTGAAGAGTGTGCGATGTTATATTGTGGTGTGTTATGCTTCATATGTTATGTTATTTATTCTTATGTTATGGTTATGTTATGTTATGCCAAGTACTAAGCTAAACTCCCCTCCACTTAACCCATTCCAACTAATGTTATTTTAGCTCATTCAACTTACATAAACTATCCTTAATTTTATCGGTTGAATTTCAACCGCTGGGCGAACACTAGTTTGCTTAAATTTGTGTGCGAACTGCATTTAGGTTTTCTCAAAATAGTTGAAATTTTTTTTATATGTGTACCTCAACTTTAAGTTAACTGCAAATAGGCGAAATACATACTCAAAATTTATTTTACTAACACTGCAATGCAACTACGCATAAATTCGCTTTCATTTGCTAGTAGTCCTTTTCGTAATTCAAGTTCCAAATGCCCTTGTTTTGTATGTATGTACGACCGAAATGCGAGCCGAATCAAAATCAAATTTTTATGCTCCAATAAGCTCATTGCATTTCCTGGCAACGAAGTTGAAAAGTATTTTCACAGTTTGCTATGCTATTACCCTTATTTCAGTTGCATCGAAAAAGTGAAATTGTAGCACCTTTGTGTTTTATGTATGTAGTACTTTTCTGTTTGTACATACTCGTATTTCGTAGAAAGTGATTGTATGTATGAGTATTAGTGATAACAATGTAAAAATCGCAGTTCTACTAGTAACATGCACATGCATTCGCAAGTGAATAGCGCAACCGTCAATCAGTCAGCAACTCAGTTATTCTAGCAAGAATTCAGAGTCGACTAACAATTTGTGCAAAACAAAATAAGTAAAAAAAAAAACGAAAAAAAGCTTGAAAGCTTCAGCTGAAAGCAACAACTGAAAAGGGCATTGTTTGCAAATTGCATTTTCTGTAAACACTGCAGTTAAGAACAAAGGCGTGCTTGGCAGCAAATAGTTATGCACGTATGTATATATATATCTCTTCAAATGACTTCCAGAAGAAGGGTTTGAAAATTAAAGTTTGACCTTAGTGTAATGCATCATTAGTTTTTTAACAGCAAGAAAGTTTTTGAATACATGTTGCTCATATTACTACCTATAGGGTTACAGGCTTTAAAGCAATCTCTTTCAATTTCGTTTTGGTGTCGCGAAATTCTTCTATTGAATTTAGATTTTTCGAACATCAGCAAAACAGACAACGGTATACAAATATAAACATAAAGGTAAATTAAGCAACGGTGTCTGTATGCTAACATAATATTTAATTTGAGAATTTAAAAATTGATGGTCAGTCCAAATTATTAATTAGCATTCACTAAACTAAACATAGATAGATCGCTTGTAGCTACTTTTGTTAAAGTTGTTTCTTAGATTAGCAGGAATGGAATTCCATAAACGTATAGAATCAGTTAATATGAAATATATGGTTTTATATATTTACACAAAATATTTATTAGTAGTACCCTTCCGAGCCTGCCTGCAGTAATTGCCACGCAACATTTTTTCAATGCTTATTCAACAAAACTCTTTTCTGCGCTCCATCACTTTCTTGTGCGAGAAGTTTCCTTCTACATTCACACCCATGTTCTTCGCTTCTTTATCTCTATTGTGGTACATTTTTTCGCCCTGCACTGATTTCTGCTGTGACGTTGCACTTTCATTTGTACAAACACGCACCGCTTTCGTCGCACACACTTTGCCATTGCCATTTTATTTTCGCAACAATTTATTTTTATTCCTTTCTGCATTTGCTTTCTTGCATCGTTTCTTAAATGGCATACAATTTTTCTATTTCTATTCAGGAGCGCACACATATACGTACATATATATACCAACATATATACCATACATACATACATGCAAGCAAACAAACAAACAAATATCATTGTAAACAAACACCAGCAACAACATTTTAACTGCTTTACGCAACAATAAAAGTCTGCATTTCATTATTGCTGTGCTTTGAATTTCTGCAAGAAAATGGTTGCGTTGCAGCATTCGTAAGGATTTTTGCTGCGCCAGCAATTCAAGAAATCTTTAGTTGCAGAATGAAAAATGTTGAATTTTTGTTACGTGAAAATGCATATTTTTAATTTTTCTACTCAGCTGAATGTTAAAGAGTTGAAACAAATATGAGAGAATTTTAGGATTAAATGAAAAAATATATAATTTAACTAAGGAAAAGTGCGCAAGATTTCAGTGAAAGCATTTAAAAATTTTCCTTTTCTTTTTAAATCTTCAGTGTAGCAACACTATAATAAATGGCCAAATTGGGTTTCTAAGTTCAGTGCGTGTACACGGATTTTCAGTGCCAACATATCGGCTAACTGCCAACGATTAGCTTATTTCTAAAATTTCCATTTTAACCATTAGCTGCTCACCTTTCACCATACAACATTTTACCTTTAGTAGCCTCGGTTGCCCAGCAACAATTTGGCTCATTACGAATTCAGCCACAATTTCTGGCCAGCATTTTAAAAGCACGAATTCAACTGAAAGGCTGCGTGTGTGAATTGCGGTTTGAGTGAACGCGAAACTTTCAGCTTAACAAGTTCACTGACAATGCGATGTTCAGCACTTTCACATTTGCCAAATCCAAAGTATGCTGAAATTTAAAATAGTTTCCCAAAATTGTAATCTGTATATTTCAGAAATTTTGCGTTGAGTCAACATTTTTGCATACTTTTCTGTAGATCAGTGTTGCCATTTTCACTACGATCGAAGTTTTCACTTCTTCTTTATGGCCAACACTTCTGCACTTATTCTTTGACAAAATCACTTAGATTTTAAGCGACCAGAATTCACTAAAAAAATTTCTGATTTTAATTTTAACATATTTTTAGTAGATATGTACATGTGCATTAGGGTGGTCCAAAAATACATGTGCAAAATTAAAGTCAGAATTGTATTGCCGCCAACCCCTAGAATGGAACTATACCGAGATTTTATTTTGAAATCTAAAATATTTAGGGTGTGCTCAATGCGCTAATAGTTCTCCATGTATTTTATATGGAGAAAAAACAACTTTTCGTAGAAAGGGTATAGCGATTCGGCAGAGAGAAGCACTACTCAAATTTCTTCCATTCCATCAGAACGTAACGCAATTCGACAGCCATTTAATCAAACTTTTCGGCCAAAGTGGACAACTAAAGTGAACCACTATTAAAAGTTTAACAGTTTTGTTATATAGAATTAGTTCTACCCTGGACCTGTAACGTGCAACACGTGAATACTTTTTTGTTAAAAGGAGATAAAAAACAAAAACAAATAAATATTTTTATTAATACATATATATGTACAGTGGTGGCCATATAATTCATTAATTCTTTATGACTTTTGACCATTTATTTGTTCTTTATTTTTTTTTTTAATTTACTTTTTACAAAAATATAGTTTATACCAAAACGAAAACCAAGTAGACTAGAAAATTTTAAATCTTTTCCCAGATTTATTAACAATCGCCAACTTTCAAAAAATGGACATCAAAATTTTCAACTTTTCAATCGGAATTTCAAGTAAAAAACTCGGGTATACACTTTTATAGCCCATTTAATTTTAATATAGTATTGTCTTGGACTTCGCGTTGATTTTAGAATTTCATTTCATATGGGCAATTCCCAATTAGTTCAAACTTTCGCCTAACTCGACAGTTTTTATTCGGTCGAGTTACATAGGTAGTGTAGATTATGTAAATGCAAAAAAAGACCACGGTATATATTTTCTATTGATACATTTTTTACAAATAAAAGTGTGACTCTCCTGTTTTATTTTTTATTTTTACGTTGGAATGGTTTTATATAAAGTTATTGGTAAAATTTCAAGAATATCACTAATTAATTTAGAGTATTCAGCATATTGTATTTAATTGTGGATCTAATTTACATACAATTCACGGAGCTATAGATATAAATTCTTTTAATACTGTAATTTGCACATATAGGACTTGGCATAAAACGTACGTTTTACTAAATGTACGTTTTATTAAGTTAACGAATCCTTTCATCAAAAGGGGTCAAAATCCAATGAATACTATAATATCTTTTCAAACACAATATTTGACTGCAATTTTTTTATTGCTTTTGGTTTCCCTTCACAAAGTTCATTTGTGCTAGAATCGCTATTTTAAATAGCTCTCGTTTTTTTTTTTTAATAGGTGGTACCCAATAGCTGCTGAATGCACAATCCTCTTCGTTCTCCTAATTCAATAAAAAAGTTTCACGGATATCTCAAATTAGTTTTTTTATTAATTACCTTTTAAAAACTATATTGAACAATTTTTATTGAGCTTGATGCCGTTTCTAATAAAAAAATGTTATGAAAATACAACAATACTTTACCCATAGAAATAAGTTGTTGCCACTATTTCGGAGATCAGCTCATCAGACTTCTTTAACGCGGGCATTGGTATATGAGCCATTAGAAACGGCCTCAAGATCAATAAAAATTGTTGAAATCTTAAAATATGTTTACCGTTATTATCTTAAAATGTGAGGGAGGGCGGGAAGTTGGGGGGAGCAGAGCGGATGCGGTTTAAACTCCTAAAACCCCCTCCCCACTTACGGCCGGGCCTGTGGTATCTACATAAGTCAAGTAAAAATTTATCTATTTAAATATGTACATACATACATCACATACAGCTGTTTTATTCCAACAATCCAACATCAACCAAGCCTTATGTTAAAATTTGTATAGATAACGGTATTTATAAGACAAGAGGAACTAACTTTGCCGTTGCCTATGCTGCCCAAGTAACACTTGTTGGTATTTAGAAATATCTCTAACATTTTTTAAGCAAACAATAAACAGGGATAAATATGACGGATGGGCATACCAATAAATTACTAACAGTTTTCCTTCGATACCTTTTAGGTCCGTTTGCCATAACCTTGCATGAATAATTTTGTTGTCTTGCCCCCCCACTAATCAAGTCTGCTCATTTATATTTTATGGAGTTTGTTTTTTTGCGCTTACACTGCCTTGTAATAATTCAGTTAGTATTATCTTCTATTTTACGAGTGCTACTCATTTAACTGTTGGTTTTGCATCCTATTGCTGTTGCTGCTATTTTACTACAAAACATCAACGTTGCTCATTAACATTTGTCGAATTTTGTCGCGCCTCCTCAAACAAAAGAGCTTCAATTAAGGTGATGGCAGCGCCAAATGCTGGCTCTAGGTGCTTTTCTTCCTGAAGCTTACCAAAATGAAATTAATTGTGGGCACTTTCTGCCCCAGTGAATCGAATTCCTCTCATTTTATCTTCCTTTTTGACAGGGCCGGATGCCAGATTATGGGCCCGTGCCACAAGGGCGCCCGCGCCACATGAATTAAAAAACAAGAAAGGAAAAATTATAAAAAAAAGTCAAAAAGTTATAAGTTTACAATTTTTGGGAAACATAGGAGGCACTGAAGGCGATTCAATCAAAGACAAATTTATTTCGTTTTTTACCCTAAACGAACGGGGTTCTCACTGTAGTACAACGTAGTTTAAATACTGATTTAGTTTAGTAAGCAAAGGAAAATGCGTAGTTTCGTCGAGACGACGGCAGGCAAACGGAGTATCTAACATCATTTTCATCAAACAAAATTTTTCATTTTCATTGCCCTTTTCTTAGTAATTTTACGTAGAGGGCACTGAGAAGGTAATATTTTTCGGTAGAAAAGAAAACGCCATAAATCATTGTGATTACAAATTTGAGGTGTTACTTTGGGTAAATTTTTGTATAAAGGTCCGACTACATACAACTTTGGCGTCGATTAGGTGTTCGCTTCTTTTGTCAACATTCAACTTTTCAATAAGAAAAATATATGAGTTATAAACAGTATAAATAAAGAAAATATATTTAAAACTGTGAATTAGAGAGAGAGAATTTAAGCGCACCTGAAATTTTGCAGCCAATACATGGCGTAATAAGCAGGTAAATTAATAAAACAGCTTTCTCGCTTTAGGTGCTGTAATCGGTCGGCTATCTTATACAAAATTTTAAAGGCAATTTTCAAATAAGATCACGTCAAATAAATATAACAGGGCAATTCTGGCAACTATCTTTCAATTCACCACAATCTTTCGAACAGTGTTGTTCCGATACGTGTAACTTCAAGTAAATACTAACATTTTGCAAAGATTCTCTTTCAATAGGTTTTGGCCGAAAGTACGCGAACAAAGTTGTTGCTGCTTTTTCGGTAAATTTTGGTCGGAGTTTACTCGAACTGATTCTGTTTTTTTTTCGAATGACAACAGTATTTACAATGAGTCCGATATGAGTAAATATCGAGTACTTCTCTCCGATACACTTGTAGCATCGACACTTTTCTTCAATATTTTTAAAGAGTACAGGTATCGAATACATGGTGGTATCGGAAAAACACTAATTTCGAAAGGCAAAGTCCTTCCGAAGACAGTTGTCAATTCTGGAAAGCATCTTGAAAGCTGCTCTTGTGTTTCGAAAGACGAATTGAAGGATCTGCTAACGTTATGCTGTTCGCGTCTTAGCATTTTTTTTTTCAATGAAATTAAGTAAAGAAAATAATAATAACTAATAAACAAAAGAAAATTAAATAAAATAAGAAAACCAAGCGAAATGAAAATAAAGCAAAAATAAATAGAACTATTTTTAAAAATTGGATGCCATTAAATAAATACATATAATTTTTAACAATAAAATCCAAAAATTTAATTAGAATCAAAAACAGAAGTTAACAAAAAAAAATTTCATTTTGAAAAGAAAATCTAAAAATTTAAAGAAAATTAAAAAAAAAAACACAGAAAACTTTGAGCGAGACTTTGGGATTTTATAGAAAAACCTAATCGTAATTTTTAACTGTAAGGTTTGGTTATGTTTACAACTTTAAAAATCGAAAATCTGGAGAAGGTCCTTGACCGCTGTTTGCCGTAGTACCCCCAGGGGGCCCGCACCACTGAAAGAGCCTATGGGCCCATAGATCTTAAATCCGGATTTACATTAAGTTACGCGAAAAAGAAACGAATGGAGTGCTTTATTGCACTCGAAATCGCTGAGGAAAATACAGAGTAAATAAAGAAGAAAAAGGAGACACGATCAATTTATAAAAGCTTGGTGCGCTTAGCTCTTAGGGTAAATCGAATTCATTATTTTTATTACCTTCTGAGTGTGAACGGTCGATACGGTCGAAAGTCTACATTTGTAGCTGCTTAACTTCTACCTATATGTAAATTATTTTTGTTTTTCCACGCCATTTTTCATAAAAACGGCCTCAAGCGCAATAAAATTGTTAAACTAATAAAGCTAAAAGGACAATTTCAAAACCTCTTCATCCTTTAGTATCAAATTATTCAATTTTCTTTTAGTTTTACAGAGTTTTCTCTTTTATTTTATACCCATATTTTTATTCTACATTGCACTAAACTTTTATTAATAATTTTTGAATTTATCATATCCTTGAAATTTCGAAGTCCTTTTAAAAAATCCTGACGTCAGAGAGAGAAACCAAAACCTGCATTTGTATGCTGCCGACCAGGAGATAGTCATTTTTCAAAGAAGGGGTTTGAAACGATCGGAAATAATTTTTTTTTTTACCTACGCTTAATAGCCAAAACTTGTAAAAATTGATATTTAAAAAGCTAGGGAAAAACTCGGACACAGTTGTAGTGGATATCATTTATTTATTTATTAAAAACTTGTAAAATGTAGACTACCAAGCACATGAGGCTATGAAAGTTTTAAAACTTATTTTCTTACAATTTCACTACTGGGCAATAGTGCACCGCTTATCATTTTATTATTGCTTAGATACATATATTTGCATGTGCTCTTTGGTTCTAATTATGATGCAGATATATTTTTTAGTTTTTTTTTTCATTTTCTTCTATGTTGCATATATTCTGTGCTACTTGAAAGTGAGGGATAATCATGGCAGCCACTACGCCTGTTTTGATACACTACAATATATACGTATATTTGACCCTGAGTTTTACTGTACTATCACAATAAACTATACGAGTTTATTACTGTTATAAATTAAATTATACTCGCGAGCCCGCTACATATGTTTGGGAGCTTTGCTCTTTCGCTCAATTTTCTCTCTTCCATTTTAAGTCGCCAGGTGGTTAATATTTTTTAAATCGTATACTGACATAAATATACTTTAGTTATTTAGTTCTGTACCATAAGAGAAAAAAGTACGCGTCAAATTAACTCGTACATAGCTTAGCACAGCTAAATGCATTTTTATTCTTACAAGCGCATTGGCAACAAAATCAATTTAAGCAGAGTAACATTTTTTCTCGAATGCCTGCATCGTCAATGAACTAACCTTATCGTACTTAAATGCACTTACAACAACACTTGCGTGTAGGAGAGTCAATTATTGCAGCTTACACCTAAAGATTACGTATACGCGGCGTGGTCCTAGCAGAATTTTATCTGTGTTATGATGTGATATGCCCATATGAAAATAAATAGAGGTTATAGTTACAACATATTTTTGTGTACTTACATTCATATTTATGTATGTATATGTGTATCTATTATGTGAGAAATACAGCAAACTTTTGCCAACCACATTATTGTAAAGAAAATATGAAATTAGAAGAGATCGCAGATTCTTTTTTGCATTCTCGGGGCAATGTTTAAAATAAAAAAAATACATTCTAAATGCTTTGCGTGAATTCGTTATAACTATATATTATATATATATAGGAAAGCCTCTAAAAACACATTTGCAGGATGTAGAAGCGATATCAGATTTTTTTTCTGGGTAGTTGCTTACGCTTGTATGTATTTTATAACTAAAAATATATGTGTGTGTGCATGCATGGAGAAGTACATAACTCATAAATATTTACTCGCACATGTGTGTATTAGTATGTTTCGCAGTTTATTTTGCTGTGCATTTTTTTTCTGCTTTGACTTTGTGAATGTGTGCTGGTTTGATTGTGATTATGAACATTACGGTTGGAAACTTTTAACATATTGCAAGTGGCATCAACGCTTGACTTCACACAACTTAAAAGCTTATTTAGATAGAAAAGCATAATTTCGGTGCAGTCATTTGGAAAATAAAATATGTATGCAGTTGGTTAGAAGATAGAGAGATATTTAGCAAGGAGAAATATGTATAAGGTAAAGCACAGCGAATGCATCTAACTACAATAACAACTGGCTGATGGCGGCTAACCGCAGGCAAGCAGAAATATAATTTATGAAAAAATATGTGTACTTACTTAGATGTTAAGAATATGTATGCATTTTTCTCTATAAAAATTTAATATATATTTATATATACATATATTTAGATATATTGGTAACTTCTTGTACATACATACATATCGCACACGATCTTCAAAAGTGACACAACTCAAGATTTGGCATTTTTGAAATTATTCACTAAAAATATACACAGAGCTTTTATTTAACTTTAAGCAAAAGCTGCACTAATTTTTGTTATAATTTTTTGAAAAGACCTAGTGTAATGTAAAGTCAATTAGCATGTGCTATGAAATACTTTTTCGCATTTTCTAACGAACGTGTTATTATGAGATGTGTCACTTTTGAAGAAGGTCACGGGTGGGACAATTTTACAGAACAAATATTCTTTCTTGTTTAAATTTAAGTATAAAGTACTCAATAATTCTACATTTTGATCCAGCTTTTGTTTAAAGATAAATAAAGGCTCTGTGTATATTTTTAATAAATAATTTCAAAAGTGCCAAATCTTGAGTTGTGTCTTTTTTGAGAACGTGTGCGATATGTATGTACAAAAAGTTACCAATATATCTAAATATATGTATAGCTGCTACACCTAATTGACTATTATATGAGTTATTACAAAATACGAAAAAAATTCCAGCTTACTTTTGTATGGAAAAATCGGGGTTAATTCTTCTGTCACTGGTGGAGCAAAAAAAGAACCTGCTTTCTGGAGCTGCTATATTTTTCGCAAACCCTGCGAACTTTCACTTTTCTATGTGAACTTGATGTCTTATATCAAAATAAAGAAACGTTTGTCACGGTTGAGACACGTACGATTTTTTATATGAATTTACCATACCATATTAAAGATTAGTTATTAAAAAATATAAGAAGCCCAGTAGAGGTTCAATTCACTCACATTTTATTTTAGGATAGTGCATTTTATATAGGAGAAAATGCCTAGGACCGCCAGCAAAAAAAAAATATATAAAAAACCCACTCGATTTCCTAGCGTTTTGAAATTTTCACTTTTAGCTACTTAAATTTAATGGGCTATAAGATTGAATACCTAGAATTTCACTAAATGTGGACTATGCGATTTTGGTTATGTAATGTGATAGACTTTTACAAAAATACAACTATAAACATTAAATAAACAAAAGAAAAAACCAAAACTGGTCAAAATATCACTAGCTTAATCAGCTGACCACAAGGGTATATAGGTAATGGGCGGCTAGTCCGTTTTTTTTTTTACAAACGAACAGCTGTCAAGTCACTTCAGGAGCGGTTTAAATAAAACTTATAAATAAATAAACTACCAAACATTTCTCCCTGAAAGTGATTGGTGCAAGCATTGTGGTAGTAGCCGGCGGATTTGAATAAGCAGCAAAAGATATAAAAGTTACACTTGAGGCGATCACGGTAACCACTCTTAAAAGATATACTGTGCGGTTGCGTGCCTTCGTTAGGGCTTATTTTGAAGTAGTTCAACATACTGACGCCTGCAATACGATTTAAATTTTGTTTTGTAAAATATTGACGGTTTCTGCACCGCTCCTGATTTTTTATTGTTTTTCACTCTTGGTACTTTGGCTAGTTGGTTTTCTCGTTCTAGTATTATATATCTGCAATCTAATGTTGGCGGATGTACTTTCAACGTACTGCCAATATAAAAGTATTATATATATGACAACATCAAACTAATTTTTAAATTAGCGAATCTATCATCCAAATCGAATTCAATCACCTGAAAGCCTGCAATTTGTCACGAAGAAAAATAATACTTTTTATTTTGAAAGTAGGTACTTTTAGTTGGATGGGTTTTAATATTTTCCTACTTTTTCAACTTAAACCGATAAAAATAATTTTATTTTAAATTCTGATTGCGGCAAACGTTTCTAAAATTTTCTCTCTGAGTGTGCTGCTCAACAAATGGCATAAGCAGCCAGTGGTATCAAATTTACCATACATTACGTAGGTAATGTAGGCTAAAATGTCACAAATCCGCAGAAGAAATGATACCACTTACAGAGCCATACTGTGGCGAGACGTATTTTCCTTAACAAAAAAAAGAGGCTAAGATACGCACACAAGCACAATAAGCTGCAGGAGCTGGCTGACAGGAATACATACCAAATATTCTATCAGAAAGTAAGCCTACGTGCAAGAAATTTCCCACAGAAGGAACAGTTCTTCGCCACAATTTTGTTGATTTTAAATTGAATTTCTATGGCATGGAAAGGAGGCCTTGTGACCCGAATAAGGTATTCCCATATCTCCGATTCGTTTTATGCCCACTTGATAATTTCGTACGAATGAAAACAACTACTTCAGCAATAATTTTAATCAAGACGCTACTCAATAACTCAATAGTGAGAGCAAGGGAAAAATTCTGTGCGATGCAAAGACTTGGCTTCATTTGGCAATTTCAATTGAAACCGAATGTAATTGAATGACCTGATTTGATGGGGTTGGCCAACATCACTTTTATGGTCACAGCGCCAAACAAGAAAAATACGATACTGATTTACCTAGGAAAACAAATGTATCCTATGCCTAATCTGCGAACTAAACCTCAATCGAAATCATTTAGGGATTGCTCGATTTCTAATTTCTAAAACAAAAATTATCACAAACAATGGGAGTCAAATGCATTTTGAACGCAAAAAATTTATACTAAGCATCTATTCCATTCTTAATAGGTCAAAATTTCGAGCAATTTAGAACCCAACGGTTCACCTGAAATCGAAAAATTACAAACGTTTTTGTAGATCTAAAAGGATAACGAACTAAGCGGGCATAACTAACAAGCGCAGTAATTATTTGTAACAGCAATGACGCTGACAGCAGCAACGGCGAAGATTCCCCAACAGCAGCAGCAAAATCTAAACGAACATTATGAATAAGTAAAAGTGTACAAAGAGGTACGAAATCACACAGATTTAATAAAAACTTAAAGAAAAATAATCAAAAAGCTTAAAAAGCATCCTAATGAGATGACAACCACAAATCGAAAACCTCAGCCATACAACGCAAAACCACTTAATGCCGATGACAGACAAAAAAATAAAACAACTGAAGAGAACATAAAAAAATTGTATACCGCGCAACAAAAGATGCAATAAAAATAAACAAAAAATATTTAAAATTAAATTGCAAAAACAAAATCATGCACTGCCACTAAGCACATTGTAACCATAACAAGTGCGGAAGGTGGCGAGAGCGGAAATCTTTAGACGATTTGCCGCCTCCGAGGTACACACCTACTAGCCCAAAAAGTCGGAGTTTAAGCAAAAATTAACCCCAATTTTATTTATTTTTTTTTTAATCAACAAATAATTAGAGGTCCATTTATTTTATATGGGAAAAAAACACTTTTCGTAAAACTGTTATACAATTCTTGGAAATCAATATTTTTCGATCTAAAAACTCTGGTTCTCTTCAGGAGACTTCCGGAAATAATATCCAATTGTTTATTTAACAATTTTTTATTACTAAAGATTTCTATTTGGTCTCCCCATTACATTTTCTGAGATTTTTTGGCGGACCTATCGAACTCAAATTACGCTTTGTATGTAGACGTTCACTCGGTAAAAAATTGCAGAACCAGTGTGTTTATTTCTGAAATATGACAGGCCCAAGTAAACCCCTTGGCATGTAGATGTACGATAAGGTTCTATTTTTTGAAGTTAGAAACTTTTTATCGGGGGATTTAATATTTTATGGTATTAAAAACAGGCTATGCGAGACCTCTCTTAACTCAGAAATGGCTGCACGGCTTTAGATGAAATATGGCATGCGGATCGCTATAACTCTGACTAAAATTTGTAATATGTGAAATATATATTAACTAATATTATTATTGGGAATCTCCTCTAGAGAAAGAGGTTTTTCCTATCGAAAAATTTTCATTCTCAATAATTCCATACCATTTCTACGAAAAGTATTTTTTTTTTTTATGTATGATATACAGGGACAACTTCGAGCGCTGTGAGAGACCTCTAAAATTTTTTTTAAATCAAAATAAAAAATAGGGACATATTTTTTTCAGTGTAGAACGATGCTAAGGGGTTAGAGCACACAAATTCTAACTTTTTCTTTTCCGTATGCATTTTTCGACCACCCTAGATCCCTAGTATTTATATATGTATATGTACATACATGCAAGCATACTTTATAAAAACTAACATCAGCAACAATAACAAGCAGCTATTAAAAATAGCAGCTACTTGTTTGGAAGAAAATAAATTGCAAGATAAATTTTTCATTCACTAGCCAGGGAAAACCCGGGTTGGTTGCCGATAGCTTTCATCGAGGGAAAACCAATTGCACTGCTCTTGCTTCGCAATCAAAGTTAAATGGTGTATTCTACATACATATAAAAGTATAGAGAAGAGAAAAAATCGGACTCATTTATAATGCACCCAATGCAATAAAGTGCAAATCAAATCGATGAATATAAATAGCATCTATGTGTACATATGTTCGCTTAGTATGAAGGTGCAATGGGGTATAGAGGACCTTCTGAGTACGCAGTTACATTTGCCCGAACATACTCAAAACCCGCGCTCGGAGAAGTGCATTAAATTTTGAGCACTCTAGGCATTTCACCCAAATAATATTTTGGTGTTTACACTTTTGCTAAGTACTTAGCCGAGCTGCTCCTCCAATTTGGGGCAACAAATGGCAAATGGATTTTATGCGAAGCTTTTTCATGGCAGAAATACACTCGGATGCTTACCATTGCCCTCCGAGTGGCAACCACAGTTAGCTAAAACTGATTCTAATTTAGTTATTGCTCGGACCAGGGATCGACCTAAGGTCATATGGTAATGGTGGTAGTGCACTAGTAGCACGCTTCTATACTAAGTCTTTTTTTGTTACTAAAACAGGAAAATCAAAATGAAAATTTAAAATTTATGGTATTTTTAAAATGAATAGGTAAACAGTTTTTAATTAAAGTTAGGTTTAAAGTTAGTTTTAAAGTAGTTGGGGCAAATGACCACGTCCGTCTTTCAAGCTACTATATCGCTTTACCAGGCTTTCTAATGTTAACGGGGACATTTTAATATGCAAATTTTTTTTTTTACTAAAATAAGAAACAAAAAGGAAAGTTAATTTTTTTTTTTCGCGAAGAGCTGTTCTGCCAGTTTCTTATATAATAGGTAACCATAACCTGGAACAGGTATACAGTTTTGTGGACCTTGGTATCACAATGGATCCTAAGCTAAATTTTAATCTTTACATTAATGTGACAGTCAACAAGGCTAAAGGTGTACTTGCATTTGTGAAACGATGGTCAAAAGAATTTAGTGACACTTATATCACTAAAACCCTGTTTACAACATTAGTTAGGCCGATTCCAAGGTATCAAATTTACTCAGACAAGATAGAATCAATTCAAAAACAATTCCTACTTTTTGCTTTAAGAAATTTCCGATGGGATTCTCAATATAGTCTTCCACCTTATACGAGTCGCTTAAAACTTATTAACCTTCCTACACTTGCCAGTCGCAGGGAAATGCTTGGTATAATTTTTATGGTTAAATTACTGACAGGCTCAATTTCAAGTCCGTCTCTTCTGGCTGATGTAAGCTTTAATGTTCCGTCACGCGTATCAAGACACTTTTGTCCCATATTTCTGAAAGCTTGTAAAACCAATTTTGAATTGCACGACCCACTCCGTTGCTTATGCCAGGATTTTAACTCTCATTCCAGCACGTTTGATATATCAGATCCGCTTTTCAGCATTAAGAAAGCGATACTCTCCTCTCTCAATAAGTGAATTTTGGACATAAATACATAAAATCAGCTGATGAATTTAGTTCTGTAGCTGAACAGTTTTAGATCTCGACACTTAACAAACTCCTGCCTATCGTGACTCGGCACAAAAATTTAAAATATTGGTTCCGTACGTCATGCGGACTGCGCCCCTCGTGCGGATGGGCGGGAATGGAGGGTAAAAACCGTTGGGATTATTATTATTATTAATAATTTTAATTTCAAACAAGCGGGCCCATGCACAGACTGCGCAGACAGAAATACATATACAGTAAACTCATCCTTTTTTCTATATTTTCTTGCGATGTTGCTTTGACCAGGGCTTGAACCCAGGCCCTGCGGAGTGGTAGCGCGCACTGCTAACCACCACACCACATCGTCCCTTTCTCTGGAACGAAAAGGCAACAATAAAATACCCTTTTCCAGATGCCCAACCTTATTGAGGAGATATTATACTGTACTAGGAGCATATGAGTTAACACAGTAGTAAGACGTGTCGCCCACATTCTAACCTAAACTAACATAACCTAAGTAGTAATAATAATAAAATAAAATGTTGGTGTAAATGGATTTTATGAGAAGCTTTTTCATGTGAGAAATACACTCAGAGGTTTGCTTTCGCCTGCCGAGGGACGACTGCTTCTAGAAAAAAACGTTTTTACGTTAATGATGACAACGCTAAGTAATATCTCTTCCCAGGTATCCACAATAAATACATGGAATCTATCCTAAACTTTAAAAGATTTCCAGCGGCCATATTGTATTTATAATTTTTTTTTCTTTTATCTAATAGTTTTTCGCCGAATTTCGTAATCATCCAACTCGCTCCCGTATCTAGCGCTCAAGAGAAGTCTGATATAACATTTCTTTGTTAAACTAACAATTAAGTCATAATTGCAGAGCCGAGAAAAAGAAGAAAAAAAATGCGAATAAGTAGGTGAAAGGCATTTCGATAATGCGAACAAAGTGCTGCTTAAAAGTTTCCTTCGAAAGAAAAAAAATTAATAAATAAAAGAAAGTGAAAATGAGTGATCATAAAAAATATATGTACATAGGAAAAAGCGAGGCAACATAAATAAATGATTGCAAAATAAAACAAGAAATGAACAAATAGTTAGACTAAAAGTTAAGTCAGAAGAACTGTACCGAAAGGTAAGGCAAAGGTGAAGAAGGCGTGGGTATTGGATATACATATAAAAAAAAAACAGTGCAACTGCGGTTGCAGCGTGGAAGGAACGTCGCGCGTCAGTTGCTCGACTGCTCGGTTAGGATTTTCTTATGGCCTCGAACGCGCTGCAAAGCATAGCTAGTAAACGTTCCCACCACCTGCACTATCCATGTATAAAGTTTCACTTTTATTTTCTTTATGTCTTCGCGCACTCACACTCATGTATATATATCAACTTTTTCTTTACTATGTCAGCGGAAAGTGGACATAACTTTTAACTTTTAGTTATTGCAGCAAGTTGTTTACTATAAAGAAGCCAAAAAATAAAAAATAAAATATGAGGGCAACTTATTGAGCTGCATTTTCATAAAAAATGTATTTACATATATTTTTTTAAGTATTTCTCCCTCTGATCTTACTGCGAGCTTCCAACTTCGACAGTCGAAGAATTCAAATGCGAGTAGATGCGCATTAATATAAAGTATCTTACCGAAATTTGTTTTGGAAACGTGGGTTTATTTTACTAATGGAGCCCGATTCGCTTTTGCACAAAATTTATTACTGACTAATCGAAAGATAATGACTGTCGTTAAATTCTATAAGCTTTTACCAAATTTTTTGTCAAATATTTTTAAGCAAATTTCCTTTTTTTGTGTGTAAATTTTAATTTCGCACGGTGTTATCAGATACAAAATTTTGCGTAGAGACGATATCATTTGGCCACCGAGCTCATCCGGCTTGGCGCCGTTGGACTTTTTATGAGCCTACTGGCATAACCATCTTTAGCTTATAAATCTCAAGCCCTTAGAAACTTTAAAATAAAAATGTTTCAAGTTTTGGCTAAGATGCCATCGAATATACGTATATGTCTCACCTGGTGGTGGAA
Source organism: Rhagoletis zephyria (assembly GCF_001687245.7). Classification (NCBI taxonomy): domain Eukaryota; kingdom Metazoa; phylum Arthropoda; class Insecta; order Diptera; family Tephritidae; genus Rhagoletis; species Rhagoletis zephyria. Next base: position 34,195 of record NW_016159657.1, read on the forward strand.
AGGGAGGATTGAAAGCTTCAAGATTCTTCCTTGTTGGTGTGCTCTGCTAATGATGCCTGATATACAAATGTATGCGAACCTCTGTATACTTTAATTGTAATTTGATTTCTCCTTTTACCAAGTGCACTGCAAAAGACCACGCTATACAGTTTAACCTAGATTGGATGATATAGTCTAGTGGTATCCGAAAGCATATTTGCAGTTATAATAATCAGTTAGGATTTTCGTTACTATGATGTCTTGAGATGATGTCTTCAGATCAAAGTAATATGAACTACAGTGTTTCATTTCGGACGAAATATTCAAATTAGTTCCCCGAGGATTGGCTTCTTTTAGGCATTTCCCAGTGGCCACTTCACCACCTCAAAAATTGCTGGACGGACTTTTTCAGTAACCAGTGCATGTAGCTAAGTTAGCTAAGTCATTAATGTAGGCAACCTAGTTCAACGGTTTCTTAAGCATGCTTTAAAATATGTATGTATATCTTCTCTTCAAACACATTCTACAGCAAAATTTTGTGTTTAAATGGAAGATAAATCTTCTTTTATTTCTTAATTTTTGTTTTTTTCCTTTTGTTTGCTTCTACCTAATATATCCGCTAAAAAGAACTAAACGAAAATTTCCCTATAAAACAAATTACTTATATGCCACTAAAATTTTTTACTAATTATTTTTATAAGACCATAGCCATGCGTAAGCTCTTCAATAAAACAAATGTCAAAAACACATTCTTTGAAATAAAATGTTGGTTTTACGTTTTTTTATATCCATATACATAGATAGTAGAGAATAACAGGATAAACAAATTTTGGAATAAAATTAAACACAGGGTGTCACTGCGGTATCCCATAAAACAATTTAATTAATCAAAATTTAAAAAAAATTGTAAATTTCAATGGAATAAATAAAAAACGTATGCAAAAATATGTTATTTTTTATTATTTTATTAAATAGTACGGGTCTTTATCTTTCGACAGAAGAAATAAAAACCTGCTCATTTTTTGCATTTTTTCAATGAATGGCTTTTTGAATGCATAAAATCCTTTTTTTTTGTCAGTGCCATCAGATATGCGCGATTCGTTCTATTTTCAAATATGAAGCGTCAGTTTAAAAAGTTTAATCTGTAGACAATAAAGGTTTATTTTTGTAAAGAGTTGCCACCTGTTAAAAAATAAAATTAAATTTTTTTTAATAAATTTAATGAATTATTAAGAGATGGATATCAATCGAAATGTGTGTGAAAAGGGTTTATTTCTTAGCTACATGTGGAGGGTTGCCACATGTTTATAAAATGAAATTCCATTTGAATTAAAGGAATTAGGTAATTGGAAAAGATAGGTATAATCATATGGGAGTCAGACGAAAGAGGTTAAAGAAGGTTTTTACTTGAAAAAGGGTTGCCACCTATTTGTAAATTCAAATTTACTTAAACTAAAATAACAACTGTGTCACATTAAAGGTTTACGACATCTTATTTGTTATTTTATTACAAATACATACACTGTCAATCAGTGCTTTGTTCTGATTACATTCCTTTTAAATAACTTGACTCTTAAATTAACTCAGGAATGTTTTTACTCTTCACTTATTTCTTGCTAAATATGTCCAACTTTTCTTTTATCTGATACCCATATTGGTATACATATTTCAGTTACCTTATTCCCTTTATAAAAATGAATTCGAGTTTTTAAACATGTGGCAACCCTTCTACGTGTCGTTTAGAAGTACAGCATTTCCAATACCATTTCAATTGATACCCATATTGTAATATACTTGTCATAGTACTTATTAATTCAATTTAATAAAATTTGTAACTGGCAACGCGTTTCACAAAAATAAAACTTTATTGCACACCTACAGGCCAAGCCCTAACATTTGACATCTCACTTTTGAAAATAGAACAAACTATATGTACATATGTATCTACCTGTATAAATGCCCCAAGAACCCAAATTTTCAAACTCTAACTGCGTTTACAGTGAAAGTCTGAAAGTTATCTAAAAATAAAAATTTTGCGTCCTCGAATTTTCATTTAAATGCGTGCATAATTCTATGTTTGCCCTCATTTTATATAGAAGGGCAGCACTGTGTGTGGGCCGGTCTGTCTTTAGAATAGGCGAGATACGCTTATTTAAAGTAAAGCTGCTGGTACATTCTTTTAGTATCTGAAATTATTTTTACAGCACTACGGGCATTCATAACATAAAAACTGAATGTATCGTAGCCGTAAAGATAGATTACAAACAGACTATTTATTCCATATAAAAATTAATAGCCCGGTAAAACTAATACTCAAAATGAAATTAAAAAATATATATCTAAATACAGCCAATTTTTTCTATTTATGTGTGTAGTAAATATATTAAATTAAAATTGAATTTTCGGTCACAAAATTAAAGCATATTTTGCCATAAAAATCAAATGCTTGTTCTTCAAGTAAGCAATTTAAGCCAAATGAAGTCATTAGTAGTAATAAATTTGCGCATGAACGGCTTAAAAAAGCTGAATTAAAGTAAAATAAACGCAACTCGTGCAACTAAACGGAATGTAACGGCACTTGGGTCACGAATTGTGCAATTTTTGAATACATATGTATCTGCAATCCCTCGTCAATTACAAGAGCAACAACACATATACCCCCTTCCAATCACACTCAAACATAAATTTGCATACTCAAAAGTAAATCGAGTGGTAAAGAGTTTGTACTTTGCAAAGTTAAATATTTCAATTACAATTTAATGACCTTCATCATGGCAGAGGGAGTTGAGTGGTGAAAGTTTTGGGTTGGATTGACCGGCTGGAACGCTGACGACTGTCTGCGCTTTCTGACAATTAAAATTTTTGGAATGAAAATTTCAGCTACAATAGAAAAAAATCACTTTCGCTTGGATCATTAACGAATTGCTGGTGCGCAATGATACACACAAACATACATACATATAACTAAAAAAAAGAAAATTCGTATAGATATGTAAGCACAATCACGAATACGATACGAATATTGCTGTGCGCCATAGAAGAACAGCAAAAACTTTCATTAAGCTGTAATTAACAATCAACGTCAACATCAGCGCGCATATTTGCAAGCAATGTGCGGTGTGCGGCGAACGGAAACAGAATGTAAGAATTCGGTAAAGCAAAAAGTAAATAATACAAAAAATATAAATTTTTTTTGTGGCACTCCAACTGCTGGAAAATTGAATTAACTCACAGCCAGTCAGAGAGCGACCAAAAATATGCTCTCTCTCTCTTCCCTAAGCGCCATATTTACGAGTGCCTCCATATTGCCCCAATGAATATGCATTTGAGTTGCCAGTTCTATCCCGCAGATTGGCAAGAAAGAAAAGTAAAAAAAA
>NW_016159657.1:37599-80114 GCF_001687245.7 Rhagoletis zephyria
TTTTATTAAATAGTACGGGTCTTTATCTTTCGACAGAAGAAATAAAAACCTGCTCATTTTTTGCATTTTTTCAATGAATGGCTTTTTGAATGCATAAAATCCTTTTTTTTTGTCAGTGCCATCAGATATGCGCGATTCGTTCTATTTTCAAATATGAAGCGTCAGTTTAAAAAGTTTAATCTGTAGACAATAAAGGTTTATTTTTGTAAAGAGTTGCCACCTGTTAAAAAATAAAATTAAATTTTTTTTAATAAATTTAATGAATTATTAAGAGATGGATATCAATCGAAATGTGTGTGAAAAGGGTTTATTTCTTAGCTACATGTGGAGGGTTGCCACATGTTTATAAAATGAAATTCCATTTGAATTAAAGGAATTAGGTAATTGGAAAAGATAGGTATAATCATATGGGAGTCAGACGAAAGAGGTTAAAGAAGGTTTTTACTTGAAAAAGGGTTGCCACCTATTTGTAAATTCAAATTTACTTAAACTAAAATAACAACTGTGTCACATTAAAGGTTTACGACATCTTATTTGTTATTTTATTACAAATACATACACTGTCAATCAGTGCTTTGTTCTGATTACATTCCTTTTAAATAACTTGACTCTTAAATTAACTCAGGAATGTTTTTACTCTTCACTTATTTCTTGCTAAATATGTCCAACTTTTCTTTTATCTGATACCCATATTGGTATACATATTTCAGTTACCTTATTCCCTTTATAAAAATGAATTCGAGTTTTTAAACATGTGGCAACCCTTCTACGTGTCGTTTAGAAGTACAGCATTTCCAATACCATTTCAATTGATACCCATATTGTAATATACTTGTCATAGTACTTATTAATTCAATTTAATAAAATTTGTAACTGGCAACGCGTTTCACAAAAATAAAACTTTATTGCACACCTACAGGCCAAGCCCTAACATTTGACATCTCACTTTTGAAAATAGAACAAACTATATGTACATATGTATCTACCTGTATAAATGCCCCAAGAACCCAAATTTTCAAACTCTAACTGCGTTTACAGTGAAAGTCTGAAAGTTATCTAAAAATAAAAATTTTGCGTCCTCGAATTTTCATTTAAATGCGTGCATAATTCTATGTTTGCCCTCATTTTATATAGAAGGGCAGCACTGTGTGTGGGCCGGTCTGTCTTTAGAATAGGCGAGATACGCTTATTTAAAGTAAAGCTGCTGGTACATTCTTTTAGTATCTGAAATTATTTTTACAGCACTACGGGCATTCATAACATAAAAACTGAATGTATCGTAGCCGTAAAGATAGATTACAAACAGACTATTTATTCCATATAAAAATTAATAGCCCGGTAAAACTAATACTCAAAATGAAATTAAAAAATATATATCTAAATACAGCCAATTTTTTCTATTTATGTGTGTAGTAAATATATTAAATTAAAATTGAATTTTCGGTCACAAAATTAAAGCATATTTTGCCATAAAAATCAAATGCTTGTTCTTCAAGTAAGCAATTTAAGCCAAATGAAGTCATTAGTAGTAATAAATTTGCGCATGAACGGCTTAAAAAAGCTGAATTAAAGTAAAATAAACGCAACTCGTGCAACTAAACGGAATGTAACGGCACTTGGGTCACGAATTGTGCAATTTTTGAATACATATGTATCTGCAATCCCTCGTCAATTACAAGAGCAACAACACATATACCCCCTTCCAATCACACTCAAACATAAATTTGCATACTCAAAAGTAAATCGAGTGGTAAAGAGTTTGTACTTTGCAAAGTTAAATATTTCAATTACAATTTAATGACCTTCATCATGGCAGAGGGAGTTGAGTGGTGAAAGTTTTGGGTTGGATTGACCGGCTGGAACGCTGACGACTGTCTGCGCTTTCTGACAATTAAAATTTTTGGAATGAAAATTTCAGCTACAATAGAAAAAAATCACTTTCGCTTGGATCATTAACGAATTGCTGGTGCGCAATGATACACACAAACATACATACATATAACTAAAAAAAAGAAAATTCGTATAGATATGTAAGCACAATCACGAATACGATACGAATATTGCTGTGCGCCATAGAAGAACAGCAAAAACTTTCATTAAGCTGTAATTAACAATCAACGTCAACATCAGCGCGCATATTTGCAAGCAATGTGCGGTGTGCGGCGAACGGAAACAGAATGTAAGAATTCGGTAAAGCAAAAAGTAAATAATACAAAAAATATAAATTTTTTTTGTGGCACTCCAACTGCTGGAAAATTGAATTAACTCACAGCCAGTCAGAGAGCGACCAAAAATATGCTCTCTCTCTCTTCCCTAAGCGCCATATTTACGAGTGCCTCCATATTGCCCCAATGAATATGCATTTGAGTTGCCAGTTCTATCCCGCAGATTGGCAAGAAAGAAAAGTAAAAAAAACAGAGTGCTGGAAAGCAATTGCTTTTAGTTACATACATAACTTAAGTATAATTGCAACTATAAATGTGACAGCGGCACGGCTAGCGACGCGATGCTGACTGTGCGATGTTCTTTTTTTTGGAATAAAAGTTGCAAGTACTTACAGCCCAACAACATAATTATCTGCAGCAAATATTTTACTATTATGCTAGCTCTGCAAAAAATATTTAAAGTGAAAATGAATTCGAATTTATGTAACAATATATCTAGTAGATCTCTCATAATTATCACAGGGGATTACTTAAAGCAGCATTGGCCGTTGTGAGCAGAGCAAAGCTTTCAAATTGCAACATACTATATCTACAAATATATCTACAAACTTTTAAAAGCATTTAAGACCTGAAAGTAAAGCACTTTGTAACTAAAGTCGTTTATTTAACTTGCTTTGTATGTATGTATGTAAGTAAGTATGTTTGTTTAGGTAAAATCTTGTAATCAATGTTTAACCAACTTAACAGCATAAAACTCAATTCTTTCTTAAGTCGACTTAGGCGGTTATTGCTTATGACCATAGATATGCAAGGGTTTGCGTATAAAAATATTGATGCTAACTTTCGAAAAGATTTGCTTGTATTTATTATCTAATTGCGAATTAACATGATTCAACTTGCACAGGCGATTAGGTGAATCAAAAGTTGAACGAAAGTAGGCAGCTGACCAACTTCATTTAAAGCGATTTGTTGAAAGGCCACTTATACCAGGCAACTGCTGCATTCAACTAAAAGTTACCTGTAAAATCGCTCCATGTAAATTCCCTATTAGGGTACGTATATTTTTCTCAGTGTAAATAATTTCGTATAGTTATGGAAAAGTCGTCACTTTTAATTACGGTAGAAAAATCACTGACTTATATTAATTTAGTCCAGTGTCTTTTACTGAAGTGATGTTTTGAAAGGATTTACTAAAATTGATGCATAAATTACATGTGTATGTATTTATATAATAGTGTCATAATCTTATTACTTTAAATGAGTAAGTCAAAATACTTCTAAACTAATACCCTTTCGATTGCAAATTGGCAGAATCTAAAATTCATGCGAGCCTGAAGTCCGATTTCCAAACTTCAAAATGGGGGACCCAATATGGCGGCAAAAAAAATTAAATTCACTTGTATTCACTTCAAGCTTTCAGTCGGATCCATATTGGATCTGCCATTTGTCACGGCAAAGTTAAAATCGAGCGTACGTACATGGCGTATGAGTAACATTCTTACCTCGTCTACATAGGAGCTACCAACGTGGCTCAAAAAAATTACAAAAATTTCAAAACACTCGATACAATGAATAAACCCTTGAAATTAGAAACCAAATATAGTAAAAATGCGCTTTAAGTTTTTCTCACTGGCGTCAGGATTTTTTTTAAAAAGACTTTGAAATTTCAAAGATATGATTATGAAAATGTGGGTATCAAATGAAAGAAAATATTCGTTAGAATTTGAAAATATTAACTTTTTATAAGTTTGTATTTATCTTGCTCTATATGTATGTATGTATGTAAGTATGTGTGTTAGAGGAAAATCTGGCAATTAGGTTTTGACCAACTTCCCAATGATCTAGAGACTTGAAACTTCACAGGTGGCTCAAAACCCGATGACAATGCAGTACAAAATACAAATTTATCCGATAGGTGGCGCATGAGTCGAGATATTTGAAAAACACGTATTAACGATATGGTTCGTATTGAAAACGTATATTAACTGCATAAAGTGGAATAAATCTACACAAAAATTTTCCAATAGGTTGCGCAGGATTCGATACTTTGAGTAAACCAGTGTTTATGCTCCGATTTCATACTTAGTAATCTTATTATAAAAAGACTTTATTTATAATAACTTATTATTTAGAATTTCTAGAAAATTTTCGAGTATGCAGTTTTGTTGCCCATCCAATTTTAGTCAAACGAAGTGCAAGTTTCAAACGGCTAAAAATCCCGTAGATTTTTGAGCTTTTTATTTTTTTTTTTGGGGTTTTTTTACTTTTTTCCATATTAGCATGAATTTCTTATGAGCTAAAATGCGGGAACCGTTAGCAACAAAATATCAAAAAATCAACGCCAGTGTTTGTAAATTTCACTTGTTATATCAAAAAAAAAAAAAAACGCAAAAGCAGTCTCCAAAAAATAAAAAAATTAAATTAAAAAGATCGACGCGGTTGAAACTGGTCCAATACCTTTCGGAAAGAACATCTTAACTATTGCATAATGACGCTCACTTTTGTGTACTTGTGAAATTGTGCCAATTAAGGCACTACATTTCATCATGATCAACTGTTAAAAATCCATCAATATGATGGCTGGGTATACATTTTGGTTTTACAATAGTACCCCACTCTATCGGCCTAGAATTTACAAACTAACGGCTCAAATAATGTTTCTTACTTCCAACCAAACTTATTAAATTGTAATTAATTTTTTGCTATTTTTACATAGACTTCAACCCAATTACTAAAATTCTTTGCTTTTCAACAACCCTCTACCCATAAGATAGAAAAACCATACGGCCTATTTCTGCAGTCAAAATTGCCCATAATTCTTTAAATTTTTTTTTTTTAATAAACGTCATACATTTTTTATTCTAATTTATGCTATCAATTAAACTATTAAAGTTATGTAGGCGACTGAGAGTTTCTTCTGACCGAATACGTATATACGAATATTTGCGAAAATGCTTATCGAAATTGATCATAAATAAATTTCTAGCCTTGCTGAATTAGTTTGACTGTAGCAGCTCTGTATGACCTAGAGCAACCAAAAGTGTCACTAGTAGCCACAGTTTTATTCGTCTTGATTTGCTCTCTTCCTCTTTCTGAGTTAATAAGCGGAGTGTAATGGTCTGATTATTGCCACTTAACGTAACTTACGGCTCTCTCTTCTCAAAATTCTGTTAAATAGGTGTTGCTTACAATTGAAATTGAATTGAATAATTTATTTGGTTTTATTTTACTTCTCCTTTTTATGCCGCAAAAGAACGATGATCTTAGATGTAAAACGGCTCCAGCGCGCACGTCTTAATATATGGGAAACTAAAGAATATGGGTACTCCATTTGAAATAAAATTAAGTGGAAGTCTATGTAATCAAAAGTTGAATGTGAAGGTAAAAGTAGAAAAAAAAATAAAATAAAAATGTGACACTTCGAAACACAGACATTTACCCGTACTTCCGCGTTTGAATGTGTGCGAGTGTGAGCAAACGCTGCATAAGAATATGGGAATATGTCCACTTTCGCATTGGCATTTCTGCATTTACTCTCACAAATATTCCGCAAGCACGGCAAGGCACAGCATAGACGGAAACACGGATATGTGGCATGCAACATGCCACATGCTGCTGTTGCCGCAGTCAACTGGCATGCCATTCATGCGACCATGCAATTACAATTCATGCCAACATTCAGCAAATGCCAAGCCTTTTAGCTTTTCGCATTCTTTCGTCCATTCACTTGGGCATTTCAGTTTGTTTGCTGAGATTTTCGTAGATTTCCTTGCAGTCAGCTGTTGAGTGGCCAAATCGCTGCAGCAGCTTCGGTTGACGTTAAAAATCTTTTATATTTGCATAATTCATAAAATTTTCTAACATACAATTTGGAATGAATGTAAATCATATGCACATACATACACCGACATATGTATGTGTATGATGCTCGTTTGTTGAAGCCGGAGCTTGTTATCTACTCAAGTGGGATTTATTTGACTGCTATTTTACCAACATTTGTGGTAACTAACCGACCTGATGTCTCCTGTGTCTCTCATGTCAAGAAATCTAAGTTACATTTGAGGGCTCATTTCAAGAAGAAAATTTGGTTGAAAATTTCAGCATATCAAATAAAAAATTATGTGATAAAATTAAATTTAGCATGTTATATATATATAAAATATTTAATATTTGTACGTGCAAGTTATCAAGTGTTAAAGTGAGTAGTATCATAAAAGCACTTTTAGCATCTGAGGTTAACTAGATTAAAACAAATAGGTGGCTAAATTTCAATTGCCTGAAGCAAAGACTTAAATAGGTTTATTTTTTTGTTACAAATGTCCACAATATAAAAAATTCAAATATTTAAATACGTCCATTAAGGTGGTCCTTAAAATAAAATGAACGATTTTTTTCAGTCTCACCCCTTCAATCGGAAACATCCCGGTCACAGATATCACTTATAAATTTCGGTCCCGATTGGAGACGGTTAAGGCGTGTCGCAAGGGGGGCACGGAGACTCAAAAATATAAAAATTTTTTTCTCATTTAATACCCAAAATCTATACTGCAAAATTAGAACATAACACATTTAAATGTTGGTCCCGATTGCAGTCGGTTAAGACGTTTCCATAGGGTAATCCCATCTTTAACCACCTTTGTAGTATAAAGCACCTACAGAATATTCCACACAAATTTTTGGATTGATTTTAACACTCAATTTTCTCGAAGTTTGGCAAGTACGCTATTGATTGCGAGTACCACTCCACAGATGCACAGCTGATTATGGATCTTCTCTAGTTGACAGACTCCAAGATTTAGCAAAGACCTAAGAAAGATATTTAAGTGATAGACATTTTGCTCGCCGATTTCCAGAATACGATTGCACAACGGTTACGGCTTTGGAGGTCTTTTGCTCAACGTGAGAGTTCCATAAATGTTTCCTAACTAAGACTGCACCTAAATATTTTACTTCGAAAGAAATTTTAACAGCGAGTTCCTTAAGGGCAGGGGAAACAAGCCATCCAATCTGCTCCTTCTAGTGAGGAGCACAACACTAGTTTTGGTTGGGTTTGCGGACAGCCCATTCTCACTACAACAAGTATAAATAATTTTCAAGCCCAGGGCAAATTCTTTCTAAGTGATGGCATGACTTGATGAACATGAACGATTGCCTGACGCGATCAGATACAGATAACAGATCAGTTAAGCACCAGAGGAAATAAGTGACATAGAACATTTTGCAGTATCACCGACGATATATGTATCTACTCAAATGTCTAAGTAAATTTCCAACAAAATTTATGTACTTGAAAAACATGCAAAATATCAGCTTTAATTAATTAAATAGAATTGTAAAATGTTTTCACATTTTCCCTCTTCTATGATTCACCACCTTCCGTTCACTTTCCTCAAAGTAATTAATGTATACATTTGTTTTTATAGTATAAGTGTACACTTGTAATCATTATCGCTTTCATTCTCCATCAGAGAATCTCTTCATCTACCAACTATTTAAGCTTTTTTTTTTTTAAATTGAAATATCTTGTACTCGTGCAGCGTTGGTATTTACCCGTAGCATTAGAATCAATTGCTCTTCAACGATGATTGAATTTTAGTTTTTACTCTCTTTTCACTGCTACAGCTCGCTGCTATGCAAAATAAAGACTTTTTCAACATGAATGATTTGTGCAAATGTGATTTAATTCGTAAACGCAAGCAGGAGGCAGAGGTGGATGGAGGTACAGAGTGATTTGCTGTAAATTAAAATTTATTTTAATTTAGTAGTAGCAAATACATCCTTTGAATATTGTGAAATTATCGGCATGAACCTCATGGTGATATTTGTTTAGTTTCTATTAATGAGGAAAGATTTTGCATGTTTTTGTTTTTGGTTTTCAGAAAATTTACTAAAGTGTAGGAAAGACGAGCTCAAGTAGGTAGTACGACAGTTTTATTTTATTAATATTTTCCTCTATAAGTACATAAATAAGCGTTCATCTAATTAACAGCGTCGTACCCTTTTGTAAATTAAACATATGGACCAGTTCCTAAAATTCAAAGAAGTCATAAATAAAGTTTGAATGGGCTTTTATTAAACGGAGCCTAGACAAGAAAAAACTGTTCAAAGTTTAAAGAGCTGTTATGCATAAATGAAACAGCTTTACAGACGCGCACGTAATCCTTCATTTTCCTGATAATTTTTTCCTTTAAATCCGTTGACAAAATTATCGTGCGTATGTTTGTAAAGACGCGAGAAAAATTTAATAACTCAACACAAAAAGTCAAAACATCGAATGCTGTCGGTCGTTCATCTTTAGTCTTGGTCATCGGTCTTAGTCGTTCGTCTTGTTCGGTGGTTGTTGTTCTTGTTGTAACAGCAAAAAAAAAATTCCAAAAGAAATTTTTGAACATATTGCTGGGTTGGCAGTCCCTAACGGATTATAAAGCTGAGTCGTTTAGCCTACGCAGACCCTGCTGTCGCGGGAAAATCTTGGTCTTTCATCTTTGTTGATGGTCCTCGACTTAATCTTGGTTATTGGCCTTGTTCTGGATCTTGGTTTTGTTATTACTCTTTTTAAGTAGTGTTTTTGATCTTGGTCTCAGTCTTTCGTTGGATATTGATATTTATTGGTTTCTTCCTTAAACTAAGTTTATTTATTCTAATTCTAACTGCCATCAACCAAACTTTTAAGCTGTGCACACCAAACTTAAATATCACCAACTGACAGCGATTCACAAAATATTAAAAAAAAAAAAAAATTCAAAATAAATAAATGTAAAAGTATATAAGTTGGCAAAAATCTATTAGAATTGAACTTCAATAATACTTTTAAATGAGTTGAAGACCTTTCAACTATCGAGACGCAATCGCTTCGCACACACACTTACAAACGCTAACGCTGGACGCACAAACAACTTAGTCGAACACTTTTTCTAAGGTTCCAGAAAATATTCAATTTAACTACGAAACTTCTCAAACAGCATCTTCGCACCAGGCATGCAAATCTCATTAGAGATGGCAAAAAAGCGGAATGGACACAAAAAGTCGAAAGTTTTCGGCAAAGTTTTCGGGTAAACTTTCGCCTCTCGGTATTGCGTTGAACGCACTAGCTCGACCACAAGCATTGGAATTGCAATAGGTATACACACTGAGCCAAAAGCACGATGGTTTTTTTGATCCAAGTTATGGTTTGATTCATGTTGAACATTTGAGAACAAATTCGTATGTATGGCAGTGGCTGAACGTGCAGAGGTGTTTGCTGTTATTTGTTGGCTTCTAGCAGCACGAATGCCCGCAATTTTTTTTTGTTCTGTTTTTGGTTTTTATTAATTACGAAAAAGCCTCTGTGAAGTGCAGAACCAAATCAAACGACGAAGAAAATTGATTCAAGTTGAACATTTGAAGGCAGATTTATAAAGCGGCTGTAGCTGAGTGTGCAGAGATGATTGCTGTTATTTGTTAATCCCGTCAGAGGCAACGTGTTAAAATAATTATACAAATTTTTGTTTTTCATCTCCGAATTATGAATAAGCATCTGTGAAGTGCTCGAAAGCTAAAAGTTTGGTTAATGTAAACAAAAAAGTGGCTAATATTACCAAAACATTGTTGAAAACATCAACCAAAGCATTGCTAATAACTATTAATAATTAATTTTTGGTTGATTTTTTTCTCAGTGTACTAAAACAAAGTACTGAACCGATAACGGTGTGGAGGCTAAAGAAGATGCTCTAATGTGCGCACCGCAGCACTAATGGCATGGCATACATACATACACTCATGCAAATACTTACACTTGTGGGCAAGAAATTCTAGCGAAGATATATTCTACAGATATGTACGTACATATGTATATATACATACATACCTAAACGTGTCTATAGGTGCATATATAGCTTGTCAGATCCACGTGCATGGAATTTTTGGAAATTACTTGAAGTAAAAAAGCGCTTAAGGCAAAGCTGTTCAAGTCAGTGAAGGCAAAACTTTCAAGTTCGTTTAAGGAACAATCAGTGAGACTTAACACTTTCCTGGAGCAGGGCAGGTGAGTGATTATCACACCAGAGAATTCGTGAGAAGACAATTTTTTTCTTTCACCTTCATCAGTGAGTATATATATATATATGTAAATACATAGGTAGTTAGTTATTCGCGTATACGTATGTATGGACATATGTATTTACGTTTAGCATAAATATTGGTTTAATTAATTTCCTAAAAATGTGAAAAGTTATTATGTCGCCTGCTTATGGCTTATAAACAATAGATAGTTGTCCAAAGATGGCACCACCGCCATTCGGAAAATGCGATAGAGGCGGAAAGATAAAAAATTCTTCGGACCTTGCGACGTCTAATTAACACAGTTGCCATTAGAGGTTGGATTTGTATACTGTATCTACATTACGATAACTGTACCACATTACAATAACGCAGCTGTTATCGCCTATATCATGTTGTTCACTTTCGGATTTCCCCTATGTTTGGCATCTAGAATAAACGTGGTGTTCAAGCAATTAAAAATTTACGTAATGTGGTATTGTAATACCTTAACCGACCTCTTGTCTACCACAATAACCGATTTTCCAAATTTCCAAACAAACTCATACAAAACATAAGCTTTCTATTAGCCGAGACTTGATAAACGAAATACAAAACTTACTTTGCAAAACTTACTTACTTTTTTTCTAAATCAAGTTCTTTTTTAACAAATAAAGTTGATTTCTTGCAGTTAAAAAAAAAACTTTAAAATTTTGGATCACATGTTTAAGGCATATTTAACAATAAGAAAACCGAACAATGAAGTTATTCACTGTAAGCATTTCCGAGCGACACGCATGGACATTTTCAATGCAAATAACTAGGGGGTTCCCCAAATTACCAAGCACTTGAAATTCGTTAGAAATTTTTCAAAACAATAATGTTCATATTTTGGACCTTTTGCCTAAGGTTCATATTTTAGAGTAGTCAATGGTAGCGAAAAAATGTTCATATGATAGGATGTTAATATTATCGCGACTTCACTGTATGTATTTTGCGAGCACTTAGAGCCAACCAACGAACGTTGTCCGCAATACGATACTAAAATCTTGTTTTACAGTTTCACTCCACCTCCACCGTGAAACGCTCGATAGTGGTACTAGGTACACAAGAAGATCAGCCTCTTTAATAACACGTATACAGGGTTACCTACCAAATCCGGAAAGCTCTATATTTCAGTGGTATTACCAGCTTCCCGTTTCAATTGGAAGTGGGTTGAACTGACCGGAAGTCTATTGTTTTAATCGAATGTCCATTCCCGAAAAAAGGAAAACCTATAATGAAAAGATTTTATGAACAGAACAAAATATATAGCATCCAAAATCAGCAGAAAAAAACCTCGCCGATCACCCCATGTTGAAATTATTTGAACTTCCCTGAGCGTTTAACTGCATTTAAGCTTTTGGAAATAGGCTTTAGGAAAAAAGGCAATTGCCGCCGCACACATTTGCTCAATGCTTGGCCAAGCTTCTCCTATGATTTGTGATGTGCGTCTTGAAGTTTTCACACAAATTTGGAAGAGCTACGTAAGTTTTACGTCACCTCTGAATGGCAGTTGGTTTTGTGGGTAGCTTTGTTCATTCGGGTGTTAGTCGTCCGCACTTCTAGCCACTCAACCACTGCGCCGGCGGTATGTGCAAAAACTAATAGCGTTTTCTTTTCTCGAAAAAATTTTGCATTTATTCTGCCCTACCCCAGGGCTCTCAAGTTTTTGTGTGCTTTTATCAGCATCTTCGCATGCATATTGCGTGTGCTCTTTCTTTAAAATGTTGCACTCTGATAAATGTTGCCATATAGGAAGGTGACCTTTTTTGGAGTAAAAAAACCTAATGGCGTTTTCTCTTATGAGATTAATGTACATACGTATGGATGCATGTGTGTGTTTGGCTTTGATAAATGATTTCGAATCACACAAAAACCACATTTCAACTTGATGTTGCAAGCAATTGCATACATACTTCCCTATATACATACGTACACAAGTACATTGTACATACATACATATATATTAGACCGCATCACTCCCCATACAAAAAAAAAAAATCGGTACTGTTTTTCAATTGGAATTTTATTTTAGGATGTTCACCAAAATATTCGTGAAAAATATTAAGATTTAAGCGAGCTGGACCGATTTGAAAATACCTCCAAAAATGGAGTTTTTTATGAATAAAAATAGTTTCTTATAGATGTTTTTTGAAAAAATCCCCTCAGATGACAAAACAGATTAGGCTTAAAAAATCTGCATAAAAATATTTAAAAATCTTTTCAACGGAATTGTAATAATGAGATGTTTGGATAAATTTTGTAATCCCTGCGGAAGAACCACAACTTTTTTTGGTGATACAGTCTAATATATATGTATGTACGTGAAGTAAAGTAACCCTGCAGGGAAAGCTACTAGTTGTGAACTAGAATTCTACCGGTTTAGGGTTCGAACGATACTATCGATATTGAGTAAGTATCGATACTGAGGGTATAAAAATGAGTACTTTAATACTCGATACCTTATTTGGTGATTTTACTCGATACTTTGCAAAGTACTCGTAGTATCGAATACTTATTAAAAAACACACTTTTTAAATTTTTTTTTCCATTAGCAACCCAATTTTCTTTGCTTATATGGATAACTAGCATTCAATTTTGTCAATCACTTAAAATAAACTGAAATTGCGTGTAGTCTGTTGCATAACATAAACCAAATAAGTAAAAGTTTAATGGCCTTATTCATAAAAAATAAAGTAGGTTTAAAGCGCTTAGTAAAATGATATTTTCATACATTTTTCAGTTGATATACCTTTTTTATTTTTTATGAATAAGGCCATAAAACTTTACGCAAAGTTCACGAAAATGCAGAATTTTTAGAAACTTTTTGGGTATGTAGTTTTGTAACCTATTCAAGTTTACGTGTAGCCTTCTACCGTTGATTTTAAATTCAAACTTCCACATTATTATACTAAAATTGAATTGGATACAAAAATGCATACCCAAAAATAATAATAAAATTTGAAATTCGTGAAAGTATATATATATATATATTAGGGTGGGTCAATTAGTAGGTCAATTAGAAAAGTTGATTCATATCCTTGCGATTCTGGTACTATGGACCATAACAAACATTTTCGCCCAAGGAACCATACCTCTAAAATCATTTTCGAGCCTGCCAAAATTTTTTGGTAGATATTTTCAAAAATACCTAATAAGCGACCTCTTAGATGCATTTCAAAGACAAAAAAATATTATTGAAAATGTGTATACGGGGATTTTTTGGGTCAGAGAATCCATTTTTCGCATTAATTTTTAATTTTGATCGCCATATGTGTGTGTGTATGTATGTATGTACATTTAACGTTAAAATTAGTTCTAACGTGAAAGTATTTTGCAGTGAAATAAAAATCAAATATTTTAAATTTCTATTGTTTTAATTTCAGGAAATAACTAGATATAAGATTGAAGAATAAAATAATTTTAGTATCCCAAATACGTATTTTAATGAGTCCGATACTGAGTAGTATCGATACTTTTTCCCTGATACTTTTAGAGTATCAATACCATGAGCTCGATGCCAGAATGAGTACTCAGTCAAAGTCTGAAATTTCGAACCCTATACCGGTTTGCGTTTCAGCCGAACTAGTTCACGTTCTATCCTTTTTCAATGTTAGCGACTGGTATTTTTAACATTGCGATGTCGTACGAGATGTCAATTGTCAGGCTATGCATCAGCATCTACTAGTATAAATACTAGTAGCATCATACCAGTCGATGAGATAGTCTGCCAATTCATGCCCCGTGAAAAGCATAAGTGTGCCTTTTCGCTCGCGACGCTCCTGCAGTCACAATGGCCGACAGAGCAAAGCACTCGCGTGGTAAGCCTGAGGTGTCAGGTTCAAATCCTGGCGCAGGGAAATTTTTTTTTATTTTCTATTTTTTTTATTTTATTTTTATTTTTTATAAATTTATTTTTTTGTTTATGCTGTTTATTGTAATTTTTAAATTTAATAAGAAAAATATTTTTGTTTAATTTCTTTGTTTTTATAGCACAAGCATTTCTTCCTAAATGTTTTTTTGCAATGAAATTAGATTTTCAAATTTGCTATTTATTTATAAATTGAATAAATTACTTTTACTTACATTTATTTAACTTTAAAAATCTTAACCACCTCCAAGCGGCCTCGAACCTGCGATTTCAGAACCACAACCAGTAGTCTTCACGTGACGCCACAGCCGACATTTGTAAAAAAAGCAATTAATTACGTTTTATTTTTGGCTTTGGCAGTTCAAAGGCAGATGTCGCTGATCGCCTAAGTTCTTCGAAATTGTCGAACTGGTAGGCACATACTAGTTAATGAACTGGTATTTTTTCTAACTGGTTTGGCTTTTCACTGCAGGGAAAGTACACAGAGTGTGGCAAACAGCAGGCCATAAATATAATACCGGAAAATGTTTTACATACCATTGTATATACACATATATACATGCGAATGCAAACATACAATTGACCAAATTGTATATCTATACATTAGACCGAAACACAAAAAAAAATTATCCCAGCGATATTAGCCATGCGAATATATCAAGTGTATATAATTTTTTTTCGGCACCCTATAAAAACTTCAAAGTTGGTCCTTTTCTATTAGAGGTGGGTAACTCAACTCAGAGTTGAGTTATTGAGTTGATTCCTATAAGAGAATCGGTAACTCAGACTCCCTGTCCAAAAAAAATGTAACTCAGTAACTCAGTTGATGCCGTAGGGCTCACATGAATCAATTGAATCATAGTGGCTCATATTTGTCCATATAACTCTCTCGCTTCGCCACAGTGTTTAGCATGGCAAAGTCTTGCATTTTGTTTTTGCACGAGGCGAATTTATACAAGGTGGTGGCAAGAATACAACAACAACAACCACATGTATTTTGTATTGCGGGTGTTATGTCAAATCTCACAAATTCTTATAATTTCGTTTTTTTTTTAGTTTTTTTCGAAATATGTATGTATGTAAGATATATAAAGATGTGCATATCAAATCAATTGCCTTTCCAACCATATCCACATTTTGAAATTCGGTACAATAGGTTTCGAAATATAAGCTTTTGAAAATATTGAAAATTCCACCTTTACCCTCCCCCTAGCACCGCCCTATTAATTTGCACACAAAAAAAATTACACCTTTCAAATCAGTAGAAAGGAGCTGACCCCGCCCACTTTAAAGTTTTGTTTTATCTCAACGGCCGCTATACCGCATCTATGCCTCAAAACGAGTCTACGATACGAATGAGTGTAACATACAAAGAGTCAAATGAGTTAGTTGAATGAGCTGACTCCTTAAAGTGAGTTGGAGTCATTGAGTCAACTCCTATAAATTTGCTGAGTTACCCACCCTTATTTTCTATGCCTTTTTTATTCGATGTCCGATATTTACTTGTTAATTTCTTCATACATGTGAACTCTTACGCAAATGGGTTAATATTTTTTTTTTTCGAAAGGAAATGGTAAATAACTCACTGAGGGGAGGCCAGCATGTTTGCATGAATTCATAAAAAAATACTTATTGGACCAAAAAGTAGTGGGTAGGCACTGTGGCCAATGGTAATCAACTATTACCACCATGCAGAGTCCGCAGAAGACTCCGGAAGCAGCGTCCGGAGGGTGCATCAGACTAGACCGGGCATACTTTGAAGTACCATCTAATTAAAACTTAAGACAGTTCAGTTACATGGCAGTTGAGAAGTGAATGTGCAAAAATTTCCTAAATTGCATAAAGGAATTTTTTCACATGCAGCAGTACATAGCATGCAATTAGGCGGCATATGGAGCTTATTTCTTTGACACATAATAATGCGTTCAAGTTGCCGCTTTCAGACAAATTAACATAACTTGCAAAGTTTATGAGACATGATAATAGTTCTATACACACAACTGTAGGGTTACTTAATACCTCTACGACGATGTATCACATATGAAAATCGGACATAAAAAAGTTATAGAAGAAACATGAATTTAGCTGTTTTCACAGGATGCCGAACATAAATTTACAGTCCTGAAAAATTAGTGCAGTGAACGTTTAAAATCGCTTGAAACAAATTGAATTTTTTTCGGCTCCTATATCGTGATACGGTCTTATAAACATACATACATATATGTGTTTGTATATGTTTGCATATTTACTTGCTGTTGGCGGACAAAAAGCAAAAACCAGTAAAAAACACAAAAGTTTTTAATCTGGAAGTGTATCTATACATAAGTGCGCAGCGGGCTGATGCATATCGGTTCTATCCAACCACATTTGACAGCGCCATTTTGGTGGCTTGAAAAGGAAAACACTCTAAGATGAAGCCGGAAATACAAAAAAAAAACTAGGAATATTTGTTTACATCAATTCTACGGTTAGTTTGGCTGCCATTATCTGTCACTTGCAGCCAATTCGAATCGAAGGCTCAGTTTCAGCTAGTTACCTACCTTTTTGCTCGAAATTGTTGTTATAGTTTGCCCGCCTATTGGTGTACCATTTGCACATTCATATGTAGATATGTTTGCATGCATAAATATTATTGATGAGATGTATTTTTTCTGAGCTATTTTTTGACTTTTACTCATACAATTTTCCCCTACCCTCTTCCACTGCATGACCGCAGTGCAAAGAACTTTTCGACACCTTTGCAATGAGTACGCGTCCATAGCCAAAAACTCGCTTAAGACCAGATTGTCGCCGCAATGTCAGACATTAATCATATGGCAATATAAATTAGCAATTAATAACGCAAACTGACTCAGCGCATTCGTAGCCAAGTGTGTGTTGTGCCAAATGTAAAGTTATGAGGGAATTAGCTGTTTGACGACGCTTTTTGGCAACACTACGCAGTGCTTTTAGAAGTTGAGAAAGTTAGTAACGCTTTTCTTTTTTGTTAGTAACTTTTTGGAAACCCACAAAAACCACATTTCAAAGTGGCGTTTAAAATAGTTTTGGCTATAAATAAGTTTTGCATATTAAGCTAAATGTATGTAGACTTTTCTCGATTGGAAGTGTATGCATTCCAATATGCCAGAAGAATATTGAAAAATATTTATTTAAAATACAACTTTTCGTAGCCTTGCTGAGGCTAGCTGAATAAATATTTTATTGACGCTATTTTAAATCAAAAAAAATCTTACAGTTAATTAAAAATAATACCTAATATCATACAATATGACAACAAAAGCACATGCAGGAAAAGGCTTACTTTTGGTCCCATCCAACCTTCACCGACCGGCTAAACAGCCTTGCGGTCATAGCCGATTATCCCTGCTGGGGGGTTAGAAAAAACCTACGACTCTTAGGTTAAAAAACTATTACTATATCTATTAACGAACGCATACGAATGTGTTGCTCAATTTCAGCTGGCTCTTCAAAAAATGCTCCTTCTAATTAAGAAACTATGAATCTCTAGTGGCTGCAAGTTTAAATTTGACATCAAGTTTTAAATTTGCGACACATTGATTAGCAAAATTACCCGCCAAATATTTTGTCCAGCATGCAATGATAAAAATTATCATCCAAATACATAAATAAATAGCCTGTGCCGGATGTATAAAGTTTGGTTGGTTAAGGTAATAAAGTTAGGAGGACGAAATGCGAGGATGTGGCTGTCATTGAAATAAAAGTTGTTCAAAAATACATATTTAAAATTTTCAAGGATATTCAAGGACAACATTTCAATAGAACATTTTCCGTACCCATTCGTTCTGCTGTATCAAAAAATTTAATTCATTTTAATGCTAGAGAACTTTTTCTTTCATTTGATGACTCCATCGATACAAAAAGTAAGCGCTTACCAAAGAATCATAGTTAACTTCATTCAGGTTTCTTATTCTTCGTCTTATTTGGAACTACGAAGCGACTTCCTTTGTGAAGTTCCGTCATTCATTCGCTGCAAGCTTTGATAGGTCCTTATATATTTGGTCCTTCCATTGCATTCGTGGAGGCCCTTGCTTTTACTATCAGTATTCAGCACTACCATACATTCAATGTTGGTACTTATCATCACGCTTAGGAATGCCTGATATGCGTATCGACAGCTGTTGCTTTTACAAAGTCCTCTTTTCCCCCTCGTCCAAGTATGCGTAATAAGTTAACAAAAATTTCAATACGGTTATGTATTATAATTTCAAAAAAAATTTGTTGTTTTTACTTTTACCACTTCTCTGCACAAGGGTGCGATTGCTGTGGCTTAGCATTTTGAGTTTTGCGGTAACCCAAATTTAACTTGAAGCAGGCATTGCATGTATATGTACAGGGTGGGCCAAATAAGACCTACCTCCAAAAGAGCGTAAGCGAAAAAAAGTAAATTTTTCAGTAAGCATTTTTTTTTGTTAACACTGCAATTACTGTAGATCAGGTATTCCAATCCAAAATTTGGAGGTCCATGAGTTGTAAATGGGGTTCCAAGAAAATTTATCTGGAAGGGGTATACGAGAAAAAAGGTTTGGGAACCTCTGCTATGCATACTAACGTGAAGGTTAATGAACAAGTTAAGTTTGATGTTAGGTATATATATAATACCGTTGGTTTTATTTGCCCATCTTTAATGAAACAGGTGATTTTGTCGCTTACGCCCTTTTTGCCGTCACAAAAAAAAAACTCACAGCACGCAATTTTAGTTTTAAATAATCTTTTTTGTTATCAAATACATTTCATGGAAATTAAGAGGCACCATGTATGAAAAATTACATCAGACAAATGAGCACAATTTTGTTCGTTACAGACATTAGCTCTTTTTAGCACGTTTTCCATTACACCACGTAGGGTTTCTGGTTGGAGGCTCCATATCTCGCCTCGAATATTCTACTTCAGCTGTCTAATAGTCTCTGGTTTCTTAACATACACTTTTGGTCTGATTATGGCAACTTAACGTAACTTACGGCTCTCTCTTAAAAATTTTGTTAAATAAGTGTTGCTTATAATTGAACGGCCGAAACTTAACGTAACTTAATGTCACGTCAAAATCTGTTTCATTTTGATTCTCTAAGTTCTACGCTAAGCTCTGTTAAATTAAGTTGCCATAATCAGGCTTTTTGTCTTTTAAATATACCCACAAAAAAAAAAGACAAGAAAAGAAAAATTCGATAATTTTAAGGCATTGTTGTACACTGTAAGTATCCATTATGATTTTCCAAGAAAGTAAATATAATATTAAAAAATAAAGAAGTTATACGCATATAACATTGGTAGGTCTTATTTGGCCCACCCTGTAGTATGTGTATTAGTTTTTGGGTGAGCAATGGCATGTGCATTTGTATATATTTGTTGGTTTCTAACGAAGATAAATAGTAGTTGAAGTTTTGCGACTGCCAAANGAAATAAGCCAGCAACTATTCCAGCTTTGGAAGACAACATTTCCGAAGAAATTCGGGCTATTCCGGCCGAAATGCTCGAAAAAGTTGCCCAAAATTGGACTTTCCGAATGGACCACCTAAGACGCAGCCGCGGTCAACATTTAAATGAAATTATCTTCAAAAAGTAAATGTCATGGACCAATCTAACGTTTCAAATAAAGAACCGATGAGATTTTGCAAATTTTATGCGTTTTTTTTAAAAAAAAAGGTATCAAGCTCTTAAAAAATCACCCGTTATTAAGGATATGTACACTTATATGTATATACATATTTTGTTTTTACTCAAATTAAATTGCTTCTTTTAAATGACTTTTGTTTGCGTTTTCTTGCAATACTTATGTATGTAAGTGTATTTATGCAATATTTATATATTTTCGTGTGCTATGCTTTCCTCTTTTTGGATGTGAATGTATGTTGAAGTAGTGTGCGAATTGGCAGGAAATTTATGAAAAACTTTTGCAAATACAAAATTTTCAAAATGGTATATCTCCAAGTTGCAGTCTTAATATGCAAAATTTCTGAATGACGCGAAAATCCAAGTTTTTGATTATTAAAATTAAAAAATATGTTCGGCGCGGAATATGTATCCGCAGAAGTTATTCAATGATTTTTAATTAATAAGAAAACACTGCGTTTTATTTATTCCAGTAATAAATTTTAGTTCAAAATTATATATTGGGTGGCTTAATAAAAAATTCGTTGTAGGAAAAACCTATTTGAGTTGATGACGAAACACTTGAGGCATTGATCAAGGAAAACCCACATTATACAAAAAGAGATATAATAGAAACATTACAAAGCAGCCAGAAAAGTGTTCAAAGAGGCAGCAAGTCAATATTTCGATTCCACATTAACTTAAAAAAATATTAAGTTCAAGGCATCTATCTATGATATTTATGCTTCTAAAAAGTAAGGAAAGCAAACTTTTGAAAATATATATATATAATACATCCTCCCACACGATTTTTCACCTATAAAAAATAGAGCACTTTTAGAAAGTAAAGACAAAAACTATCCTTGTTTGCCTATTTTCCAGATCAGGTCATTTACGATTTCTATAGGCAAAAACAACCCTTAGCAAACCCCTGTGCTGAACAGGTTAAAAGAATATTGCCTTACGACTCTTTTCAACGTTATTAAATTTCGTATCCAAGGGTTTTTGGCGAATTTAAAATCAGTTTTCCAAAATTCAAAATGCCGCCATTGAAATATTTTTTTATCCTATTTTTATTGCCATCTCTATTTAATATTTTGTACGCAGAAAATGAGCGACACCATCAACAAAAAAAAAATGCTAAAGCAATAATGTGTTATTTTTTAAACTGGGTTGCCACCTGTTAAGAAAATTACTATATTCAATCCTAATAAGCGTAGGCATAAGTTCTGCACAATCACTGTCATATGAAAGTACTTAGCCTTTAGATGTGTAGTAATGCATTATTTTTCTACTCACGTGATAGAAAATGCCCATTAATGCTCTAGACGTTCAGTTTTTGAGCAGGGTTGCCACATTTTTTAAATTATAAGATCTTCACCGTTCGTTGGACTAAAAAACGAGGTACCAAGTGAAAGGACATGTGCAAGTCCGAATGTTCAAAAAGCATTAATTTTTTTTAGTGGGGTTGCTACCTTTTTTAAAAATAACCACATTTTTTATTACTTAGATACATCAGATTTTCACTGTTCATTCAATAAAAAAAAAATGAAAGGATATGATTTTCAAATATGCAATAAGCTTTAATTATTTAGTGGGGTTGCCGCCTATATAAAAATTACCACCTTACATATAATACGTGAAGGTATTTTTTAATACTTACATCAGATTTGTGCAGTTCATTCATTAAAAAAAAAATAGGTCTCAAAGGAAAGGGTTTGGCGTTCAGATCTGCAATAAAGTTTTATATTTTCGAAGAAGATTGCCACCTGTACGAAAAATTATAAGATGTTGGCTGTTCGTTGGACTAAATAGTTACAGTGAGTCGTTAAATGAGAGGACTAAGTCTCCAGATGTGCAATAAGGTTTTTTTTTTTTTTTTTTTTTTTGAATAGGGTTCCCGCCTGCAAATAAAAAATTATAAGATCCACACCGTTCGTTTCCATAAAAACATAAGATGTCAAATGAAAGGGCTTAGCCAATAGGTGTGCAATAAAGCTTTATTTTTTAATAGGGTTGCCATCTGCTGCGTATATGTACTTACTTATGTACACATACCGGCCGGCTAGTCTAAATATAATTTTTTTTTAGCAACTTTTAAGCAGTCTTCGTTGTTTGAAACTACTATACTCGGGGATGGGCTTATAACATGTTAAATATGACTTCAAAGTGTAAAAGTTTAGAAGTAAACATACAAAGTTATATTTTTTATATTGTTTAAACGTTAACTTTTTAAATAGTTGAATCAAGTATCCCCTGCCAACAAGCACAATTCATTAATGCACACTTCTGTTTAATTTTCCAACACAAAAATATTTGTACGTTTTCCCACTAAAGAACCTAGATATACATATGTATATTTGTAGGTGTACGTTTGCTTAAAATTTTGCGGATAATACACAGTATGTGCAAACAACTAACAAAAGTATCACAGTCTCATCTCTTAGTAGTAGGTATCAAAATATTTACATACATACAACTCCAGTACAGAATAATGAAAATTGCATAAGCTTTAGCTTTATTTTTATGTGACGTGTAAACTTGCACTCGTACACTTGGATCGTTTAATCTCTGCATTAATTTATGGCAACACCTTTCAACTGCTGTAATCGCATTTAAAGGACGCGCGCTTAGAATTTTGGTAAATTTGCCAAAGCACGTGCACACATACATACATACATACATATTTAAATGTGTGAGCGCACCTCTGCGCACGTAGCGCTTCTTGCAAATGAAACCCTTTCAACGAAAAAACACATTCGACTTTTTACTTAATTAAATGTATGCAGGTGTTGTGAAAAGACATCCATTATTTTTCCAAGGCATGGCTTTAGTATTAAGTATTTTGAGTTCTATAAATTATTACGATCTGACCATGCTAGATGGAGTTAGAAAGAAGCGATTTTGTACTAAATATCTGAAAACTGAAATATTGAAATATGGGTGTCAAACTAAAGATTTTTGAAGAGGGCAGCCATCCGTTTAAAAAGTTGAATTCAAATTGCCAAGTTATGTATCAATCGAAATAGCTTTGAAAAGGCTTAATTTCTAAACTACCGATTGCCACCCATTTAAAAAGTAAAATTCAACTTGAATTAAGTGAAAAATAGGCAATCGAAATATGTCCGTATATATCAGAATATGGGTGTCAGTCGTAAGAGATTTAAAAAGATTTTAAGATTTAAAATATTTTGAAGAGAGTTGCCACCTGTTCGAAAAGTCTAATTTATACACAATATCTGTATATGATATATTTAAATATGAGTGTCAAAGGAAGAAGTTTTATGAAGCTTTAATTTGAAAATACTTTTGATAAGGATTGCCACCTATTCGAAAATTCGTATCTATCTAACTATGTGTGCAGGTCATCAGACCTGCACCATTCCTTCGAATTTCCAAAATATGATACAAAATTAAAGAGCTTAGCCTCTAGATGAAAAAAGGCAAAACAAAAAAATTTAAATAAAACTATTTGAAATGTTATAAAAATATGTCAACAAAATTATTATTTTTTTCTTGTTTTTAGTTTTTATAAAAATTTTGTGTATGCAATTTTATATACCAATAAATTTTAGTGTAGTAAAGTGCAAGTTGCAAGTGGCTAAGAGTTCGCCTTGATTTTTTATTATACCATAAACGATGTGCTCGAAATGTTAACAAAAAAATTATCAAAAATCAACGCGACCTTTTAGCCACTTCGGAATTGCACTTTGGTATACTAAAATTTAATGGTCTGTAAAACTATGTACCCAAGGTTTTTCCTTAAACTCAAATTTTTTTTATATTAGTGAACATATTTTGCAAAACCTTTCAAATTTTTTTTGGGGAATTTTTTTCGGCTTGTGGGCACTCTCAATCGTTTTCAACTCGCTTTTATTACGTAACATTTATTTACTGGAACAGCAGAATCGATTTTCTTCAAAATTGCTATTTTTCTGCATTTTGCACTAATTTTTTACAAACAAACAAAAATTCAAAAATCAGGCTCAACTGGTATCTTGCAAATTTTATACGCTTTCATTAGAAAAAAAATTAATCAAATTGATTGGAAAAAAAGCATTGTAATGAATTGTGAACACTAAATTCCAGTTTTTAACCACTGTGCCACGTGACTGGGAACTATAAAAACCGAACTATGCGAGACTTGCCTTCACTCAGAAATGGCTGGATGGATTTAGATGCGTGGATAAATGTGACTAGCATTTGGTATATTTTCTTTAGTTTTTGAAGAGGGTTGCCACCTGTTTTAAAGTGTTAAATTCAGTTTTGGCGTTATACCTCCATAAGGCTTCACTAGTAATATTGCAATGGGGCAGAAAAGAAAGAAAATTTTGCACTTCAGTAACGCATGGGAACCACATACAACTTTTCCTTTTTTGATAAAATGGCAATACTATTCATTAAAACAACTTGAAAATCCTTTAAAAGATTAAAAAAAAAATATAATGAACTTTTAACTCTCCATTTTTTAACTAGCTAAAGAGCAAAAAATGTGTATACAACACTTGTGGTACATAGCAAAAAGGCGAAAAATTTTAGTTTACAAACGCAACGTACTTTTTCCATTCGCCAAGCACGATAACAGTCCAGCGCAAAAACTTCAAAGCCACAAAACTAGAAAAAGCAACAGGACTGTTGCACGCAAATAGCGCTGCAAACTAATACATTTTTTTTTCAAACACGCGCTCATACGTACAAACATGCGCTCGTACAACATAAACGCCACAAACACCAGCGCGGGCAGGGCAGGGCAGGGTGTTACTAGTATTAGAAAGGGCGTTGAGGCATTTAAGCGTCGTTGTGCTACATTGCGTTGCAAGTGGTGGCGACACCAAATCGCACCAAAACCAAAACCCGCAAAACAAACTTGAAATCAGCGCTGCGCTGTGGGGAAAATACACAAAAACCAACATTGCAGCTGAGAATTTAACTTAACTTAAATAACAAACAACAGTAACAGCAAAGCAATGTAAACTTGTAAAACTCCATCAGCGCCAGAGAAGTAAAAGCAAAAAGCCAAAACAAAACAAAGATCAAACAACTAAAACTAAAACAGAAACTGAAACATGTGCATATGGCTAAAACTAAAATAACAATGAAAATAAAAAGGTAATGTGAAGTGCGCGATAGCGCAGCATAAATACAGTGGCTAAAGTTGGTATAATAATGGGAAAGTTTAAAGTATATTAGAGGCTATGAGGCACTGTGCACCGTGTGGGTATTAAATTTCAAGTAGCTACGAAAACAAAGAAAACAATCACGAGCTTCTTGATGAGGAAGCTGTATTCGACGAATTGCTCACTCTCGTGCTCAAGATAATTTAGATATTAAAGAACTTGCTCAAAAGTCTTTCTGAAGTACGTCCAACAAAAGGTTTTTCGTTTTCGAAATTATAATCATGCGGAGAAGTTCACACTGAACCGTGTTAAGCCGTTTTCCAATCCAATAATCTGCCTTATCCTGAGAATTACCCGAAAATTTTTCTTTCGCCCATAGTAAGTACATGGAAACAAAAAGTTACAAGTAAACCGGTTCGCGGAAAATGAAACTCATGATAAGCCTGAATACTTATTTACGATCGCTCCAAAAGCATTCTCTCAAATGAAGATTAGAAACTTAAAGCCTAAAAAGACGGCAGCGTTGATCCGGATTAACTCGGACTTAATCCGGATCAACCGCAGTTAATTCCCGAGTTAATCCGAATCAACGCTGCCATCTGTTTATGCTTTTAGATAGCTTAATTTCTGGCAGAAGTATCGTTTGACATTTTTTGACACACTTATAAGTCCAGAATTGAATATATTATAAGAGTATACTAAATATATAGCACAACTGCCCTAAGCATTAAGTTAAGTTGTTGTAAAATAGAAGTAAGGTGATTTGTGTCTATACCATGAGTGACAAAGCAATGGGTCTCTCCTTTAGGGCATGACCGCCCAGGACATCATCTCGTAAATAGTTAGCGGAATAAAGAGACATTTGATATTTGATAGCGATAACTACGGACGTGTTTAAGTAACCACCTAGCCTTCCGAATATTTTAAAATGTATATTTATACTAATAAATTCCTTTTCTTAAAAAAAAAATAATTCAAACTCTGAGCAGGGTCAAATAAAAGGAGCAAATAAATAAAATATGCCTATTTATTTTAGAATAAAACACTGTTCCAGCTATGATGAGCCACACACAGAAGCACAGCAGTGTGCAGGAATACTTACCATGTATGTATGTATATGTATTAACTGTTAAAAGTTTAAACTTTAAGTTCATTGTGGCTATGTTGTTCTTTTAGAGCCACTGCTGTTCGTTTTTGTTGTTGCTTTCTCGCCGCTAGTGTTTTAGTTTTCATTACTTTAATCTTTTGTTGTTATTTATTTATTTTTATTTTTTGGTTTTTTTCTCGCTGTGCTTTATCAGCATTTTTAGCAAAGCTTGCGAATTTTGGTGTTTTCTTTCACTGCGATTGCATTGTGTTTCCAGTTGTTTTTTTTTTTGGGCGCAGACTTTGATGTTTGTTGCTGCGGGCTAGAGGCGCTCAATGCAAATAACTCTGCAACATATGTATATACATTAGGGTGGTCCTTAAATGTAGGAAGCAATTTTTTACATCAACCCCTACGTCGAATCTACTATAGTCAAAGACATCACTTAAAAATCTGGTCCCGATCGGAAACTGTTAAGGCGTGTCGGTTATGGGGCAAAGTTCAGATTCCTCTATGGAGACTCAAAAAATTTAAATTTTTTTTTTTCACCTAATACCTAAAACCGATATTACTTTATTTGAAGATATCACATATAAATTTTGACCTCGATTGGAGTCGGCTAAGGCGTGTCGCACAGGGGTCAAACTTACCGACCACCCTAATATACACACGTACATACAAAACTTGTGAATGCTTATATGCAATAAGTATACACTTCCAACTGGCGGCAACTTTCCAGGCCCACAGCTGCAGTGGATAAACAAATAAAAACCAATGCTTCACCGTTGGCATTCCAGCCAGATTAGAAACTCCGCTACCTCCAGAGAGAGAGATGATTGCTACCCGCTAAGGTTGCATTGTTTTAAATATTTAAAGTGTGCCACCATGAGTGAGAGCAGTTGAGGAAAATATGAAGTATAACACGAGTTGGTACACACATACATATACATGTGTAATTGTGTGTGTAGAGAGGTGCAACTTCTACATGAAATTCCGACACCAAAAAAAGTGAAATTCGCAAAGTTTAAAATACGCCATTAAGTTAGAACATCTACACACATTTGTATGTATGTATGTATGTGTAGTATGTATGTGAGCATACATACATATATGTGAACAGGTATGTGACCACGTGTGCTTGCGCCAAAACTTCTGCGTACAAGCGAGCTTAAATGCCAACGGCAGGTATTAAATATTTCGGTATTTTTTATGTCCCGCCACCCCACCATTTTGTGCGCAAATTTAAAGGGGATTAAAGAAGTTTTGCTATAAAGTCATAAATGCAATATTTTTCTGAATTAACGAAGAGCTTATTTTCCTGACTTCATTTATAAAATAAAATCATATCAAATATGGTTTTTGAGATATTGTTTATTATTTTTTGTACAATTCAGATATGCCTTGCTATGGTCGATCTTCCGGGTATGAAGTTATAGTGGCACGATAGTTTTCAATTTGGACTCTTGCATATCCGTTAGATCAAAATATCGACAAAAATATATGGAAATTTGGTGGGCCCCACCAACTTAATTCAGTTAAGGCCTCACAGAAGTTAGTAAGAGGGCGCATTTTTTAGAACAAACGGCAATGCGTTGGTATTCAGACCCGCACAAAAATTAAATACTGAAATCTTCCATTCCCCAAGAAGCTGATGGTATACCGGCTGCACTGTTCAAAACTGGTGGCAAGGAGTTGGTTGAATGCATATACCAGCTTTATCAGCAGCATCTTTTCTGATGAATACAAGTCTGAAGATTGGAATATCAGTGTACTTTGGTTGACCGAGAAGAAGAGATATACCGGCACTTGTGCGAATTGTCGCGAAATAAGCCTACTTTTTATATATATTATAGCGGACGTCCATTCATATTGTGTCAACGACTGAAGCCCGCTAACACAGCTAAAATGCGAAGAGCAAACACTAAGGAATTAGGGTGATGGTAAGGTGAATTAGTTTTTTATATACATACACTGAGAGAAAAAACGCGTTGTAGTATTAACAAAAAATGCTGTAAATTCACTGAGCAAAATAGCGCATAGTAAAAATTAATACTATTTGATTATCATTTTAAAATTTTCCTATTTAAAAATAATACTTTCATCCCGCACGCGTGTGCTGCTTCAAACTCAACACTTGAAAGCACATTTACAAGTCTGGCTGTAGCTGAGTTCGCAAAGATGATTGCCACAGTTTGTTAATTTGCAGAGGGTCGGGGTTAAAAATGTCATCTCAGGTAGCAAGTAAATCAAATTTTTTTGTTTACTTTATTTATGAAAAAGCATCCGAGAAGTGTAAAACGCTTTATTTTAATATGGGCGTATTTGAATTGAATATTTCCATAATATATACTAAAATCCTATACTAAATATTACGAGTTGGATTGGTGCTCTTTCATATCGTATTTTTTGGAAATTTATCACGTTTCTTTGATTAAAATTTTTTTCTCTCAGTGCACCATTTGTTTGATATAATTGAATTCGATTTTTTAAACATTCTCTTCGCCGATACTCTTCAAATAGCTACACGCCTTCTCTTTGTCGAGACGAATACGTGGATAAGCGTTTTTCCACAATCAGAGGTACAGTTTCGACATCCATAGAGTTCAAATCAACAGACATCCATTTTTATATACATATAGTTCATATAAAATTAAAAATTATGAACGGGTTTTAAAATCAAAAAAATATTTCAAACATTTGAAGAAATACATATCGTCACCTAAGGGTGAAAAGATGCCAACTCCGTTTTTTGAAATTGCTCAGGAGAGATGAAAAATCGATGTAGTTTTGTATTACTTGCCATTCTGCATTAAAAAACTAAATTAAAGAAAAATGGACTTAGCACCTTTACACATTTAGGCAGCAATATATTATAAAATACATAGACATTTTTTACTTTAAAATACTTAAACCAATTTAAAAATATGCATCTCTGTGTATGTAATTGAAAACTATTACATGCAATGCATTATTTGGTGAAATGAAAAAAAAATGTTTCTTGAAGCATTTATTTATGGTTGCCTTTCCCGGTGAACAATAAAAAATCTCATTTCATTTTTCGCATACAAAACTTTCTTCAAGGTACGTTGCGGGGTAACTGAAAATATTATATTTCATTTCAAATATCCTTTCACTGTTGGACGCAGGTGCCCTCAGGTGCTTGTCAGAACAATATGAAACTTGACCAAGCACATATGTACATATGTACATACATGTGTATATGAGCAAGAGCAATGGCATGCACACATATAGAAATACATACATATGTACATATGTATAATAAACATAAACTCAAAAATATGTATGTACGTGCATACGAAAACACCTGTACAACTCACATAAACACTTCATCGCTGGTGCCGAGCATAAAAATACATATATTACTCATACGCCATGTACAACACCGAAACGAGGCAAGTAACAACAATAAAAGTGCCGACTGAGCTACAAATTCCAGATAGATATGTATGTGTGTGTGTGTATGCGGAGCACAAAAAAATATTAAAATTCATACGCATATCGGTGCTCAGCACTTTCTCCCGTTATATTTTTATACAGTTTTATTCCGAAAATGAACATTTTTGGAAGCATACGAAATCCTAGGCATATAAGTAACTGAGCGTAGTTTGCGCCATTGGTGTTTTAATTTTTTTTTAAGGTACCGTTATGCATACAACTTTGCTATATACATACATACACTCTTGCAAGCAGACACCCAGAAACTTTGCACGAGTGGCATGTTGTCCTTCAGTGTCACTGTACGGCATTCACATGCAATGTACACTGACAAAGGTACATGTACATACATATGTGTATGTTTTTGTCACAGCTACAAAGGTGACATGGCCGACCGCATGCAATAAAAATGAAAAATAATAATATTTTTTTACAATTTTTTTTTATGAAAATTGTTGATTTTTTCTCACACTTTTATACATCACACACGCTTGTTGGCAGCGGGAGGACCACACAGGCTATGAAGTGAACGATTTCAGGTTTTTTTTGACACACTTACAACCCTGAGCTCGGGCGAAACGTAAAAATTTAGGCAGCACCTCCACACAAACATTGAGGGGCCATCGTTATGTACTCACCGCTTGGTTCCCGTAGGTCGTGCATGGTTAGTTGTACTCATGTCCACTAAACGGCCGACAATTTTGCTGAGACTTTTGTGGTATCTAGATAGTACCGATTTTTGTTGTTGTTGTTTTTAAGCTTTAACTACATCATAAACTGCACGCATGTGTGTGTGTGTAGATGTGTGTAAGGACCTGTGTTGGACGCGCTCTTTTCACATGCAATTTGTGTTGAAAGGCGAAAAGTGACATTATTTAAAGGTGACACATAGAGCGCACATAGACTCTTCTACATGCACAGATATGTTAGCACCTTGCACTGAGTGCTAGTGGCAGCTAAGAAAACGAACTGATGTCAACTGGTACATAGACAAAGGACAGTGTTCTTGATGGTGCATATGCGGGTATAGTGAACGATGTTTTTCATCAAGCAAGTTGCAAGTTAAAAATTACTAGTGAATCCGCATGGCGTTAAAATGCTCAAAATTTAATTTCAAAGCTGTAAGAAATATTCAAATCACCCTGTATATACTGATAAAAAATTCTAAAGTTCAAAAAATAAAACTTTATCGCACATGTATAGGCCAAGCGGTTTGATTTGAATTCAAATTTTTGAAATTCGAAAAAATGGTGACTTCTCGTACATATTTCTGCCATGAAAAACAGCTTCTCATAAAAATACAATCGCCGTTCGGAGTCGGCGTAAAACTGTAGGTCCCTCCGCTTTGTGTGACAACATCAAGGCGCACGCCACAAGTCGGAGGAGAAGCTCGGAGAAGCTCGGAATAAGGCAATTAGTATTTTCAAAAACATTATTAATAAAAAGTTTGTTGTTGTTATAATACTTTTTCGAATTTTTCTGTTGAGTTTGAATTCGGACTTATATGGTTTTGTTAGGTAATGGGCTGTGTTTTTATAAAAAAAAAAAATTATAAATATTAAAAAAAAAACAAAAGAAAAAGAGACACTGGCCTATAAAATAACCATCTGTCTCTACTGACATAAAGGACTGAGGGTAAGTAGCGGGAGTTTGCTCTCAATAATTCATTTTCACTTTTTCGCTAAAACTGGGAAAGAATACAAGCACCTTCCAACCGGAAGGTTGAGGTATCTGTGAAGCCTGTAAATCGTAACTGATATAATCGTGAGCAAAAATAAATCAACAATAAATTCTGATAGGCGGCTTTATTGGCAACATATCGGTTATCACATCTAATCTGTTAAAAAAAAAAAATGCAGAAGAACTTACGCTGAGTTTGCGGACATAGCGACGTCGAAAGCGATGAGAGAAATGTTTAATTTAGTAAGGCTGTTTAGATTAAACTAAATCGGTTGCACTGCGCTGCTCTTTTGGAGTTTGATATCAAGTGAACTCTGGCCAAGAAAAAAAGTGCAGATCTCCTGAGTATATCCAAGACAAAATTGTCAGAATAGTAGCAACAATCACAGAAGATGACTTTCTTTTAATCGAAGTTGCTCCAGCCGTCACCCAAAACATACCCAGGAAAGGTAAAGTTTTTCCAACAAATTAAGTCTTAAATAAAAGAAAGGCATACAGTAACAAAACTAGCGGATCTATGAGGAAGTACTCCAAGGAAAGTAGGCAAATTAATCAGGCAATCCAGATGATTCGCACAAGCAACTGAATAGTGTGTCATAATTAAGGAAAAAATAAGCTCGAAAAAAGCGTATAAAAAATGGCATTTCCACACTACATTATTTTACAGTAAGGGGAAAAAAGTAAATGCTTAAATTCGAACATGAAGATGCAGCTCATCTCGGCGACTATATGAAAATAAAAAAATAAAAATTATTGGAAGTTAAAATATTGATATCATATTTTGGTTAAACATTTCTCATGCAAATCTGCCGCGTGGTTGAACGATTAATTCTCTCACTCTTTCTCTACTACCAAAACTAATCACCACAAAAATCGATTAAAATAAAACTGATCGTAAATGTTCAAAAGAAAGGCAGTTGTGTTCTATCATTAAAACGCCACTCCAAACCAATTCTTATGACTCAGCAAAATTACAAAGAATTTGGCAAGGAAATTTCGAAGCACCACACCACAAATTTAGTAGCTAAACTCGTTCACCCACAAACTTGTGTTGCATATAATCTCTTTCCTAATCTAGAAGGCGATATTTTAGTTTCTTTATATTAAATTTTGTTAAATGAAAGTTTTGAGTCGCCCTTAGAAATATTGAGATATTTTTCTTGGAATTAGTGAACATATACAAAATCTGCGTTAAAATTTCACAATTCTCAAAATTTTTAGTTGAACATTTTTACAGGCCTATAACTTTTAATTAAACACTGTCAAATAAATACTATTGTATATGCTTGTGTGCATTATCTCTCTGTTATCAAAGCGACCAAAAGTGCATTGTACAGCATTTTGCACAACGCTTTCACACCCCTAACCTTGCTGCACTTCAGCCATGTAATAGCCTCTTGTCAGCTTGGGTTTAAAGCCTTTCTGGTTTGCTTGTCAACGTAAATGGTTAGGACGAATTGCTTTTGGCGGCATGTCCTTTAACATTTCGTTACGGCTGGAGATAGATAAGATTCCGACCATGGCTTCGAATAACTAGTGTGCTCAGCATTATGCACTAACAAGCATATAAATGGACGAACATTAATGTGAGTTTCATTATGTAGTTTGCATTTCCACGTTTGTTCTGTAGATATTCATTACAAAGGTGTTCGTGAAAGCTTCCAAGGATAGAGATAAAGCAGTCGGTAAAAAAATGCCATTAAAGACAGGCTAGAAAAGCACATAAGCCTATGTACATATGATATGCATACATATAGTATATATATCCATATATAGTTACTCTCATGTAGTCATGGGAAATCTGGAATATACATACTTTTCAACACGGTTAACAAAGTGGCCTGAATCAGTGCGAAAAATAGCTAGAAAATTCCAACGAGTAGCCAATACAAGAAGTGTGAAAATATTTGAAACCATGTAGAGCTTCCGATTTTTCCTTTGTACTCATTGAAGCTCTCGAAGAATTTCTTAATCTGCTGAGATTTGTCTGCCATTCCTTTGTTAGGAGTCAGACAGCTCGTTGACGTTGAGGTGGACATTAAAAAATTGCCCACATACATACGGAGGTTGTATTTGAATCAAAAGCAGCATACATACATACATATATCAATGCATGTGTGAAGTTAAAATACGCATGTGTGAAATAAAAAATTAAACTGAACACACATTGGCTGAATTTTGTTTAGGGACTCTTTTGTGGAGATCTTTCATTTTAATAGTAGGTAAATGTCTTAATTTCAGCAAAACTAAAACAAGTTGGTAAATTAAATAGAGGCTCAAAGCAGGAAGGGGCATTTTCGAATTAACTGTTATTGAAATTAAATATACATTTTTAAATAAATGTACGTCATTCGGGTACATTTGGTTGGCGAAAAAAATTTAATTTTATCATCCAAATTTCCTTCAATGACGCGAAAATTCATTCAAGTAAGTTCAAATGCGAATAAATTTTATGTATCATTCAACTTATTTCGAGTGTCGAATAAATTTTAATTCCTCATTCAGATAAAATTGAGTAACGAGTATTTTTTTTATTTATTATTCAGTCATCCTTTCTTGAATAGCAAACAAGATAAATGTGTCCAGGCAGATATTCGTGTACAGGTGCACGAACATTTACCTTGATCGACTACCTGTTGCTATAGTCAAAAAAGAACGACTGAGTAATAAATGGACAATTTTACTGTTTACATTCCCTGTTTTGCATTCCCTGCGGCCAGTACGCTTAAATTCCGGACGTGCCTTGTACGTAGCACTTAGGAACTGCAAAGTTTACTTATTCTTATTTTCCGCTTGAACAACAGCTCATAGTGCTGCTATTTTTCATCGCCGACAGGCCTAGGGATGCAAACGGTGCATCGATGTTAGCAAAACATCGTCGATATATCGACTAGAAAAGTGAAAACATCGACATCGAGCATTCATTCCGTACGCAGTCTGGCAACTGACAAATGCCAAGCGAGCGCTTTTTCTCCGAAGCTAGTGCAATCATCATTTAGGATAGAAATCGGTATTTGAGGACTTGATTATGAAAGCTTCTTTGTTGAACTCCATTTCAGAATTTTTATGTTCAATCAAATAAGATTTGTATAGGGTACATCGTAATTATAGCCACATACTTATGTTTGTATTGAAATATGCTCCTTAAAGGAAGTGTTAAAATTTTCCTTTTTCATTGGGTAAAATGTGTTTTCTTTTTAAAAATTCATTCCATAAAGGCTAATGGGATAGGTAAACTTTGATTTTAGGTACATCGCAGTTACATTATAGCTACACATTTACCTACAGTTGTAGCAGCTATGTGAATCTAGTCCTTTTGAGTTTAAAAAACCCCTTCTGGCCACACTTTATATCTTATAAAGGATGAGAAATTAAAACATCAGAAAAACATCGATGTATCGTTTTTATAACCGTTCTTTTTTAACATCCTTGTTTGTTGTAAGAACATCGATGTTGTTGAAAAAACTTCTTAGTTACTCACTTTTTTACGAAAACGTCCTAACCCATATTTACTATATGTATCTAACTTCGTATACAAAAATGCAGAACCATAATTTTCATTTTTAATAAAATATTACACTCAAACTTACCACCATATTATTTATTGTGAATTTTAGCTCAGCTCGTGGCCTCGATGGTGGGGTACTGCAATTGGCGCGCAACATATCTCCCGGCTCATAGCGTGTAAGTTCGGTGAAGAGTTGTGGCCGCTTTTCGGGTAACTCTGTAAATAAAAATAATAAATCATATATAAACATAAATAAGCTAAAGTAGTAGCATGAATCAAGGGAAATAAATAAAGCTGTATGAAACAATAGGGATATATATTTAATGCATGCTTGTTAAATTTCTTAACTATTTAAGGAACTTTAAATTCGGATTAATTGTTGCTAAAGTTAACCCAGCAGTCGAAATAATTTCAATTCTTGAACCTAAAGCCCTGTATGCAGCTCTCAAGAAAACGGTCAAGAAAAAATTGCCATTATTTCGCGTGTGTGTCCAAGGAATTTTGACATTTTTGATACTTCACAGCCTGTTGCCTCGCTCTTTCCTCCAAAAATAATGGAACGGGCATATATTTCTGTTGCAAACCTGGGTTGCCTTGTGCTCTTTTTTCACAAAAAAACTTTAGAAAACCGTAGTAGAAAGCGTAGTAAATTTCTTAAGAACTGCGTACTGCCTTAAGGAAATTTGACTCAAGAAAATTTCTTAGCCATTTCTTGTACGTCATTTTATATGGAGTTTTTGTTTTTCTTGAGAGCTGCATACAGGCCTTAAACAAGTAAGTAGCCCTTTTAAGGAAAGGCAAAATAAACGGAATACGAAATTCCAGCACTGAGTTACTTATGACAACGAGTTAGAACAGAAAATGGTGTATGTATTAATTAGTATTGGGCTGTATCGATACCAAAAGTACTCAAGTTTCAAAAGTATCGATACTGAGTGGAGTACTCAGTACACATACACAAACAAACTCGAAAGTACTCAGAACCTAAAAGTACTCAAAAGTACTAGGTACTCACAAAACAACTCGCAAGTACTCAATACTCAAAAATTGTCTGTTCCAAACATCACTTTGAGTGAAGAGAGGAAGAACAAAAATTTTTAAGAATGTCACTTAAGACTAATTTGTACTTAAAACGAATTTCACAAATGATAATAAAAAATTCAAGCCAAATCAATTTGATACACACTTCTTTTCCGAACTTTTATTTCTGCTTCTCTGCTTTTTTTTTGGTAAAATTCAATAATGATGTTATTAAATTGATAAACAAGGACTAAATATACAATTATGTATGGAAGCTTGGTAACTAAAATGGAATATTGCGGAGAGAAATAGAATATAAACCATAACTATAGCTAAAGGAACTTGTTTTGACACCAAAACACGAGAAAAAAATCGACAACACATTAATAAATGGAATGGAATAAATTTAAATCGTAGACAAAAAAGGTTTTGAATAAATATTATGAAATAATCGGAACGGTATTAAATGCAATGAAATTAAATGAATTGAAATAGATGAAAGGAAGTTAAGCAACACGATATGGAATGAATTCGAATTTATTTGAATGGAATAGAATAAAATGAATTAATATTGACTGGTATTGACTGGAATAAAATGGAATTAAATCAAATTTAAATATAGTGGAACGAAATTAAATGAAGTGAAGTCATATGAAATAAAATGAAATAGGATAGAATTAAATGAAAGAAAATACATTTCTATGAAATTCAATTCTAGTACGTGCACTGGAATTTTAACTTAAAACTAACAAAAAATAAATGACGGCTGTCAACTTTCAATCTAGAATCGCGTAATTAAATTTAAGACTTTGAGACAAGTATTTAGAAGAGTTAGGCGCATAAGGATGAACACAAAATAGTAAGAAATAAACATATCGAGGAAATAAGACAGCTTAATCGCAACCGCATTCCATTTGTGGAATGAAAATAATTCTGGATTACCTTTTTGATTAGGGGTAAATTCATAGCAGCCTTGGCAGATTTTGAAATGAAATTCCAGAGCCTCGCAGCATTTACAAAGAACAGCTTTGATGAGGGCAAGTAGGAATATTTAGGAATAACCTGACCTTGATGCCTTCTAGACATTGTTAGTACTAATTTCCCATAAAGACTTTTCGCAGTTTTGTTTTCTAAAACTTTGTACATGAATATACAATTTTTTTCCGCAATATAATCAAAGATGCTGCATCGCAAGAGTTTAGTTATTCACAAAGAGATGTGGTCATGAACATAATGAGTAATATTGTTGAACGCAACATGATTTTTGTGAGATCAAATTTGCTATAAACAAGCTCAAAATGAGTTCAACAGCCAACTTTTATTTTGTATCCAAAGGTGTATACGGATCCGGCATTCTAAGTCTACGTAAAAACGACATATATATTAATAACAACTTTATTAGTGTGGCCAGAACAACTCAACATAGAATTCACAACTTTGGAATATCTTCCACATGTACTACATTGTTACCGATGGGCAACACATATGACTTTAGCAGCATTCAGTCAAAGACAATTATCACAGGAACATTCACAGGAACCATCGGTTCGCAAGCGCCTTATTCATGAGATCATTCAAATTACGCTATGCTTAGCCCTCTAACTGGCACCGGTCAAATTAGATTCTTTGGTGCAGTTCAACAATTTATCAGCCATCAACTTGCTATAGTTTTTAATGGCTTTGCAGTCAACTTTTGAAAATTTTGAAGCTACTTTTATAACCTTTAGAGCAGCTTGGCTGTCAGTGCAGACTTTTAAACCGTCTTCTATGTGCTTTGAATATTACAAAGGCTTCCGATTGGAAAACTGCTGTAATTAGACATAAAGTAAAGCAGAAAAGCATCTTGCTTTCCTCTCAGATGCTCTCCATCTACAGTTCCATTTACAGCCTTGTAGCTATCCGTGTTTAGCTTTCTACCTAGCTCCTTCCGAGTTACTTCAACTCATATGTATGGGAAAAAAACACACACACACATGCCTCTATATGCTCATAAACGCATTTCCACTTGCTAACTCCTCAAATCGCTGCATCCTTATTCAATTTGGCATCCTTAGCATACATCATAAAAGCAGCGTCAACTTCAATTTACTTCCAATGTAGATACTAAATACCTCAAGTCTACCCTTCACTTCTACGCTCATATAAAGCCAGCAATTTCATCTGGCTTTATGAATTGACGCCAGCAAACAAAAACAAAAAGAAAAAAAAAGAAACTTTGCATAACTTTGGCGAACTTTCTTCAGCGCTTCTAACCAGCCAACCAACTCATAACTGGTTGAACTTCAGAACTCGGCATCTTCAACTTTGCTGTGATATTTTTATAAGGCATCTACGGCGAACTTTTTAATTAAGTCACCAAACAAAGTAACTAATGAAGAATATAATTTCCATGCCAAAGGGGCCAGCAGCAAAAGCAGCATCATGCGCATACTCTTAGATACATCAGCTATACGCTGAGCTCGCTCATAGCATAAACTTGATGTTGGTTGGCATATACTTTGACAATTCAACTACGAGTATAACTATGTTATACTTTGAGCACCGACACAATGTTTCCACAAAAAAAAACAAAAAAAATAACCAAACACACGAGAATAAGTTCGTGCGTGCGTCTGTGCATTTGTTAAAAAGTATATCCCTACGTAGTCAAGGTACAAGCTGGTTTCCATAGCTGGGCAGAGGTCAAAAATTATTTGCCACAACTTTGGCCATCCGCCGGTCAAGCAAATTAAAATCAAATTCATTGCTATGAGGAAAAGCCGGAGAAGCGAACGGAGTGTGAACAACGTCATGGACGTGATTGGTGTTCTGCGGCGTATCAAAGTAAAAGCATTTCTGACCTTTTCCTTGGGCGTTTCTTCATTAGCTTACTGTATACATACCTACATACATATGTATGTATGTATGAGCGTGGAGAGCTTTTTCTTTATTGTGCTGTTGGCATTTTCACTTTAGTAGCTGTGGTTTTTGTTGCCCTTTTTTAATGAGGGTCACTGACAACCTTTCAAGTTTAATTTCCTGAAGATTTTTCTGAAGCTTTGGATTGTGGTTGCTGTTACGCAACGAAAGAGAGCAATGGCTCACACTTTTGGTGTTGGCCTTTTTTGGTTTCATAATATAATTTCGTGATATTTGCCTTGTGTCATGTGGTTTTTATTAGTATTTTCTTTTCAAAACTTATAATGATATCAAGTGAGTAAAGCCATGCGCCTATGCTAAGCTATGACTGGCGAATTCGGAAATTGGAGCAGGACCTGACAATGAAGTACATACATATTTTTAAACTATGTGATTAAAATTTTGACTCAGAGTTTCCTTTATTTAAATACTTATTGTTGAATGACGCATCCTGTCAAAACTCTTAAAATTTCGTGAGACACATACATACGTATGTACCAAGTTTCGTTTAGATATCTCAGTTTTTACTCGAGTTATCGTGTGCACAGACGGACAGACGGACAGTCACCGCTTAATCGATTTCTTTTTGCTTCTAAGCATTTATGTATATGTACATTTGTCTATATCTATCTCGATTCGTTTTGGCTGTTACAAACAACCGTTATGTGAACAAGGTTACAACACCCTTATGCACAAGTGCGGTTGGGTTTAAAAATATTATTTTTCAAGGATTCTATACCATTTTTACGAACAATTGTTTTCCCCCAAATAAATTACATGGGAAATTTTGACCGATTTGAGCAATCTCTAAATTCCTAAATTAAATAATTCTACGGTATGAGAGCATACAAATTCTGACTTTACTTTCTTTGGACCACCCTAGTGCATATACGCATTGTACACAAACATTCGCTAAAGTCTCAAAGTAAAGCTTTCTAGCATTCATTACTCTAATTCCTTTGCCTAATTTGAGTGAATGAACCAAGGAAAAGTAAATAAAGTAAACGGTCAACTGTTTAGGACAACAGTCAACAAATAAAAATGTAATCAAACGACCCGAAGCCAAACAAAGGATTTAAATGACGCAGACATTGAAGCGAATGAGCGTACCCAATAAACATTTTTGTCAAATCTCAATTTGAGATGCATATATGTTCTTTTCTCAAAATTCAAACGTTAGTTCTCAATTGCATCTCAAATAACCGTTGATAGCGTTCTCAAAATAAAAGGCACTTTTTATTCTTTATTTTCAAATTGAGAAATGTTGAAATCTCAACTTTTTCTGAAACATGAGTGGAGCGGAACGTAATGAAATCCAGTTACCCTCACTGAAAAATTTGAATAGTGTTGCCAATGATACATGTAAGAGAAACACAGTTTTTATAGGAAAGGAATTCTTATTTATGCAGTTTGACAGTTTATTTATAACTTATTTATTCAGTTATTTTAACAAAGAATAATACGGTTGATGTAAAAAATTAGTTGCACAGTTTGTATTGAAATTAGACAAGTTGCGAATAACAGCGACTGCTCGCTCGAAGCAGTGTTGCCAGATTTTTTTGTAGCGCATCTCTATATCGAGCTTCAGTTATCCCCAAAAAATCCCCATTTGTCTCCTAAATCCCCATTTAAATCCCCTTAAGTATGAAAAAAAAAAATATGTATTCTTATTTATGTTAGTTCATTTTAATCAGAGTTTTGTATACATTTCGGTTACAAATTTTCACAGATTTTTATGTGTACATATTTATGCGATCATTTGGTGATTTATTTTTTTGGTTTTTGGAGACTATTTAATAACATACCTTTGGTCCAAGGTTCCTCTTCCCATTGCTGTCTGTAAATTCCTAAAATTAATATGTTTTTTTGTGCTCTTGCCAACTTGTAAATTTCTTTTTACACTAAATAAAGAACCGACAATATTGGCGCAAGGAAATCAGAAATAAATGCAGTTCATTCAGTGAATGCCAATCACAGCGATCCTTTTACAATTTGGTGTAACGAAGTGAGGGAAAATTGTTTGTTCAGCGAAAGCCAATCAAAGCAGACATTTGCGCGGAATAATACTTTTACAAAGAAAATCTTTGTTTGAGAAATTTTTAAGGGCAGGCAATAAAATATATGTATTTTAATTTCATTATGAATATTTTAAATCAAATCAAAATCCCCACATCCGCAAACGAAAAAATCAATCCCCAAATGGTTTCAGAAATCCCCAAAATGGGGCGAAATCATCACATCTGGCACCACTGGCTCGAAGAGCCATTTTGCGACTAATGTAGCAGACTACCGATGGACTTCGGCATCTGTGCCATGTTGACACCGATGGAACGGAACGGAGCGCTCAAAAATTTTTGTTCCAGTGTTTGTTGGGTACTTACAAATTCAAACAAATACGTACATATGTTTTACATACATACGCTGCATATAAATAAATATCCGTCTAAAGATAGGAGCAAACGACAATACAACAGAATGGAATAAATAACGAGACTTGAGAGATACTTTGCTAAGATTTCACTTAAAGAATTAGCCTTATTGACGCCGGCAACAGCATACTCATATGCATAAGGCATAAGGCAATAAAGACGAATATACATATGTATATACTTATGTATATTTAATTAGGTGGGGTTTTCTAATATACACACGCATAGGGTCACTTACTCTTAAAAAAAAAATGCTAACATTAGTATTTATAAGAGGAAATAACTATCTTACAGCGTGGACCTTTGAGTAACTACTTTCGACACA
This sequence comes from Rhagoletis zephyria, assembly GCF_001687245.7. NCBI lineage: Eukaryota > Metazoa > Arthropoda > Insecta > Diptera > Tephritidae > Rhagoletis > Rhagoletis zephyria. The sequence goes on from NW_016159657.1 coordinate 78,821, forward strand.
GCATTAGCACCTTCAATAATATCAGCCTCGAGATGGGACGAGAATAAAATTTTACAACAGGTGGTGCTTTGGGCTCGGTAGTCGACTGAATAGCAAAGCCCTCTCTCAACGAACAAAATTGACATTCTACAAATGCCTCATTATGCGCAATACTAACTTAAAAAAGGCCGAATAATGGAATATATATTGGAATGTAACTACAACACAATTTTACTACACATCAAAGGCACTTAACGGGGGGAGCTGCACAGATCAACACTAATTCTCCCAAAGTGGGTACACTAGTTTCTCTCATAAAATTTGAGCAGACCAAGTCATATGCTTACCACACAGCGAGAAGCCTGCTGCTAATAGGCAACAAACCAGCTTAGTGATCTGCAGTACACTGAGCGCAAAAAATTTTAGAATTAGCTAAAAATTCGAAAGCATGAGTCACATGAACTTTAAATTTGGTATGCAGGCATATCTATGGTAGTTGCTTATAGTAAGGTATATACATAAAAATAAATGTTTGTAAAAGGCGGCGTGGCATATCCGTGAAATTTTTTATCAGCTCTAACTTGAGAACCATGAGCCCCACGAACTTGAAATTTGGTACGCCAGCACAGCTATGGTAGGTGCTTATAGTAAGGTGTATATGAATGGGTATATATTGTTTTTTTCTTCGTAAACAGCATAAGTTCTTTTTGACGTTTTTTTCACTTTAATGTCCCCTTTGTCAGATACTCCAGTCTTCAAATTGGTTATAGGCAGCATCGCCGTCACATGGGACGAGCGCGTGGTTTTGTAAAAAAAATTTCAAGATGGACTTAAGGAGGCACGTGTGTATACCTAATTTGGTAAACATCGATGAAGCGGTTTCAGAGACACACCGGTTGGTGTAGGAGAGTGATGACACTCCCTGGTTTCCAAAAATTTTATGAATAAATATTTATTTAGTTAAAGAGCACTTTCAAATATTCAGTTCAGGTAAATATTCCAGAATTATTTGACCACACATTTGAAAACATCTGAAAAGTAAGATATAAATTCAAGACCGTTTTTAAGGAAAATTTCATGACGACAATGTTCATCCGATTTCAAATCAATTCATCTGGTGATAAAAGTTTAACAACTCTCACAGGAGTTAATGCTGCTCAGAATTGGAAAAAAGGAAGGAAAGCAGGATTTCAAATTTCCACCACTCTTAATCTAACAAAACATTTTTACATATTTTAACATTGAATGAAAAATAGTTCAAGTTTTATATAAAAACAAGTAAAAAAGTCTAAGTTCGGGCGGAGCCGAACATTAA
>NW_016159659.1:0-24217 GCF_001687245.7 Rhagoletis zephyria
TTCCCATACCCTCTTCGAAACGAAATGCCTTTCCTTGCATACATTATGCAAATGTGCTAAGTTATTGCACCCGGTACAGAGGCGGTTATACTGCTTGACCGATCACATAAGGTGCCTGTAAGTGGGCAATACAATGGGCACTGCCATTCACTTCCATGGGTGTGTATGTGCATAAATACAGTACAGAGCTCAATGGACGTTTGAGAACCCTACGTGCGTCTCTTGTAGTCACCGCTATTATAATGCACAAATCGCTTTTCAATGGCAACAAACTTCTGCGCCACTAACCTTTCACCACCACTCGGTACCTTTGCACTCTTCGTTTACATTCTTCAAGTGCCCTACGCCTCAGTACATAAATTCAGAACGTTGGACTTAATGGTCGATTGAAGCGATTCATTGGCTATATGTACATAGACATTTCTCCTTAAGGGAGCGGTCAGTTATGAAATGATGGTCTGCGGATTGGTTGATGATTTATTTTATTTGCAAGTAAGTATGTATATGGATGAATGAAGTTATAGCTGTCGACGCCTCAAAGTATACGACAGCTTTTATTCATTGCTAAGTTGATTGATCCTATTTGGTTATTTGACGAATGGCAAAGCACTGTACATAGTTATATATTGTATTTTTTGCTTCCTTGAATTTCTTTCCACTTTGAATTACGACACCGTTCAGGTCGATCAGAAGTATGCAGAATTAGATGCTAAAGCCACTGGGATAACTACTTTAACATTCACTTTTCATATTTCGGTTAATTCACATGTACATATTACATATTCTATCCTCATACCCTCTAATCATCGCCTTACGCTAAAGCTCCTTTCTTGGAATCGATGAGCTTAAAATATAAATGTGTGCGCGATTTCCGCCCACATATTTTGTGCTTTTATTGGCTTCCAAACTGTTTGGCAAACACGAAAAGCTTTATTAGTACCAATTAAACTTTCAGTGTCGAGCTTTTCTAATACTGCAACTACTTGGTTTAAAAGAGCTTTTCAAACAATTAAGTAGATAATTGAACTTTGACTTTTTTTATGGCAAAACTTTTAAAGCTAGGCATAATTACTAAAAAAAGTATAGTTTAAAAAACTAAAAGCTCGCTTTTATAATTTCCATTATCAGGTTACTTTATGAAGGGAAATTTAAAGAAAGGTATGTAACTTGCTAATGGAAATCGCTGCATCTTTTAGGAGCATCAATATTACATAGTTGCATCCCAAGCTAACAAAAGCGAGTTAAAAAATTATAGCACTTTTTCGTTAAGGGCGCCGTCTTACGTAGAATAAGAGTAGTATGCTTACATATTGTAGGGCCAAAGCTGGTATAGCTTCCTTGTCAAATGCTTAATGCTGACGGCTACTTATGCTCCGGATTACTAATATCATAGATCTGAAAGTTTGTGAGTGAGCGCCTGTGAGAGTATGTTTGTTCCTCTCTCATACCAAAATGGCTGAACGCATTGCAATAAAACTGGACACACAGATAGATTATAGCCTATATAAATTAGATTAATAAAGAAGCTTAATAAAATACTTTACTATGGTAATGAAACCAGAGTAATTTAAGAAAGGTTTATATCGAAAACACTTTCAAGAGGGTTGCCACCTATTTATAAACTCTAAATTAATATAATTTACGAATACCAAACAAGAGAGATTTAATTAAGGTTGCCCCACTTTGATAAATAAGCTTATTTAAACCATTTTAAATACATAGGTGTCAATCGAAAATATATTTAAAAAGGCCTTATTTATTTATTAATATTTTAAGAGCGGGTTGCCACGTGTTTAGAAGTTCAGAATGAATTAATTAACAAATAAATATTTTAATATTTCAAATGAGAGCTTTAAGTAAGCTTAGTGTCTATAGTATTTTTGGAGAAAGTTGTCACCTGCTCGAAATATTTTAATGTCACTTTAATTAAAAAGATAACTTAAACCGTTTATTATGCACAGGTGTCAATTGAAAATATGTTAAAAATTCTTTATAACTTTATTTATGTTTGTGTATAGAGTTGCCAAGTGGTTAATAATATACTTAATTAGCACATAGAATTAAATATTTCAATATAAGTGTCAAAGGAGAAGGATTTAAGTAGGCTTAGTATCTAAATTTTTATTGAACAGGGTTGTCATCTGCTCAAAAAGTTCAAATTAATTTTATTGATATGCTTATTTCAACCTTTTAATATAAATATGTAGGTGTCAATCGAAAATAAGTTAAGGTTTTATTTCTTTGTTTTAATTTTTAGAGAATCAATTTTACCAACAAATTAAACATTTTAATATGGGTGTCAAATGAGAGTGGTCTAAGTAGGCTTATTGTCTAAAATGCTTTTGGAGAAGGTTGCCACCTGCCCAAAAATTTAGAGTCAATTTAATTAATAAGCAAATTTGAACCTTTTAATCATTAAAAAAAAGGTGTCAATTTGCAAAATATTAAAAATTCATGGCTTATATTTTTGGAGAGGGTTGCGACGTGTGGTCAAAGCAACAACCCAAAAAATTGTTAAGCGCAAAATATTTATTTGTTTTTATTAAAGTACACTTTTCTCGAAACAAACTGATTTATTGGGCGTCAGTTTCATGCTTCCAACTTCAACCGCGTAATTGTTCCTTCCACCAATAAACATATATACATATATATGTATGTATGTATGTAACGTATGTTCGTGTATGAGCATTTCATTCATTCCTTTACTTATTTATACACGTATACAAATACTTACAATTGTACACTCCTCACCATATCAATAGCTCATCATTTTAATCCTTCGTACTTGCAGTTTTCCTTGGGTTTATTTAATATTCAAGTATTTTTATAAGGTTTTGTAAACTAGGTTAATTTATTTAATTTTCATTTATTTTTATAATTTTTTATAAAAATATAGCATATTCTACGTATAAATCCAATCTAAAAATTTTACACAAATTTGAAAAACGTCAACAAAGGGCCCGGCCGTGAATAAGTTAATAATATTTTTAGAAAAATTTCCGATATGCAGTTTTGTAGTAAATTCAATTTTGGTAAAATAAAGTGCAAATTTCAAATGGCTATAAAATACCGTAAATTTTTTTTTATTTGCATTTTCTTCCATACAAAGTATGCGCGACAGAATTTTTATATTTGAAACTTGCACTTTATTGCACTAGGATTGAGTTGGCTAACAATCGCATACCCGAAATTTTTCTAAAATTATTATAAGCTTATTAGCTGTCAGTTATTAAGATAGAGCACTACTTTCCTTGGTTTTTTTTTTAATTTCTATAAGATTTGAAAATCGAATTTAAATTATTTTTGCTATATGTACATATAATATGCTATATTTTTATAAAACATTTATCAATTTTAAATAAACAAAAGGAAAACTGTAAATATTAAGACGAAAGAGGGTGCGCTATTCAAATGAGGAGGACTGTATGTATGTATATATGCCCGTCTATGTCACATTACCCGCTTCTCCTTCCATCTAAACGCAAATGAATTTTTCATGTTTTTCATAAGCGGTCAACAAAAAACATACCCCAGCTGATCTTTATCTCGTGTCACGTCATTCATTCATTCACTTACTCTAACAACCGACGCGTATTTTAGCAACTAAATATGTATTACTGAACTTGACTTAGTTTTAGTTAGGCAAAGCAAAGTGAACGTGAAAGATCTAAACACCAGGAATATAAAAAAGGAAATATAAATAAATAAATAAATCTGTGTAAAATATGTGGCCGCAAATTTAGTTTAAATTTGTGTATATTTTCTTAAAAACGTAGAAGTACACACATACATATGTATGTAAACTAATCACAATGCTATGGATGGAAACGTATCTTTTCTATTGTTCCGTGCGTTTGGGTCTCATAGTGGTGGCAGCATTTGCAATTGTGAGTGTTTTTCCGTTTATGTTAATATATTATGCATATAGAAATGGGAGGTCAAATTTGTTTATACACACATCCATACATATGTTTTTTTTTATGTATGGATGTATGTACATATGTATATTCTCCATAGATTCAGGTATTCATACCGGCAATTTTGCTGCTTTCAATGGGCATGGACTTGCTGGATCCAGTAATAAAACTATTCCAAAATGATGATCAACATGGCGAAAATCGTGTGGTACTAAAAATTTTAAACTGGGTCGAAAATCGTAAGTCAAAAAAAAAAAGGTTGAAAAAATATTTATTGCATTAGTGTTGCTTTTTCTTTACTTTTTATGAAGTTAGTAAATTATTTAATGGCTGTGTTTGAGGAAGGAGCATCATACAGGGCATTGATGAAACGGAGTTGCCAGTTTAAATAAAGCTTATTCATACGGTGACCATATTAAAAAACAAAAAAAGATTAGNGCAGCATTTGCAATTGTGAGTGTTTTTCCGTTTATGTTAATATATTATGCATATAGAAATGGGAGGTCAAATTTGTTTATACACACATCCATACATATGTTTTTTTTTATGTATGGATATATGTACATATGTATATTCTCCATAGATTCAGGTATTCATACCGGCAATTTTGCTGCTTTCAATGGGCATGGACTTGCTGGATCCAGTAATAAAACTATTCCAAAATGATGATCAACATGGCGAAAATCGTGTGGTACTAAAAATTTTAAACTGGGTCGAAAATCGTAAGTCAAAAAAAAAGGTTGAAAAAATATTTATTGCATTAGTGTTGCTTTTCTTTACTTTTTATGAAGTTAGTAAATTATTTAATGGCTGTGTTTGAGGAAGGAGCATCATACAGGGCATTGATGAAACGGAGTTGCCAGTTTAAATAAAGCTTATTCATACGGTGACCATATTAAAAAAAAAAAAAGATTACAGACAGAAATGGAACTTGTATAGTGTATCAGCCAACACAGCTGGCGTAAGTCCCATTCCACACTTCGGAGTTACAAAATGGCGACGAACGCTGGCCAAAAACGTGTCCAAAAGCAAAGTGGAAAATATTCCTTTCCCGCGGGTATTTCCCTCCAACCCCAACAAAGCACCAAATGCTCTCTCCGTGCTTACTGCGACTAACTCCAGTACAGCGACAAGAATCGCCGTTTGGGAATGGTAAAGTGCGCCATTTCTATCTTCAGCGACAGCTCTGGGCTAAATAATAAAGTCGGCAGCAAAATCCGTATGGAATAACTACTTGTAAGCATAAACCTGCCGGAGGAGTTTGGGATATTTTAAACTGAATGAAAAGATATAAAGAAGGCTGTTCACTTCTAATAGTATTCTATTCTAAGCTAATTAGCTACGCGTTGCACAAAGAATGCAGTCTGGGTTCCTGGGCACAGCAATATTCCTGGAGGCAGCATTGCGAAATAGCTGACATGGAAGAGAACTAATGTGTAGTCGTTTAATTCTGCCACAAATGCCGTTAAGCAAACTATATTCAAACGAATTATGAGTCTCAAGTTCTCCCTAATTGTCTCTCCATTAGTTCAGAGGGCGGTTTTATTAACGGCCACATTCGGGAATACAAGAAGAGCGTACAGGCTTCATAATGACCTTTACTTTTAGGTAAAGAGCATCAAGTACTTTTTTTACCACTGCCCTGCCTTTTCCTAAATACGACCGCGTAATCTGAAACACATCTTTTACGATTGCAAAACGAACTAAGAATTCTTGAGTTTTTACAATCTTCTCCGCTGTGCACAGAAAAATAAGTGGGTCCTTCGCATTTGAAAGTAGATGAGGTACACATCAGCTCACGCGAATACATATAACGCTAAACTTGGCCATTGTGATTCCTTCACAGAGACAAAAGAATCGAAACTCCTTTAATTTCGTTAGAGACTCATTTCTTTGGAAATCAGTTAATGACTACGAGTCCCCCGGTTGGGACTCTGCCTGTTGTACTCAGGGAAAGTATTGAGCTATTGTTGACGTCCTTGATAAAGATGTTCAACCAGTTCCTTGCATTTTCTTGATAAACATGAACGCACTAGCCCTCAAAGCTTCAGGATTCGTACTGAAACGTCTGCGAAGATTGGTTGCGTTTCGCGTTCGTAAGCGGGTTTAACCAAAACCTGCGAGAAAACAATCCTTGTAGCGTTGGGACTAAAAAAGGAAAAATACGTTTGACACCGTCGTTTATTCTACGCTACTAGAATGTATTGAAGACTCCTCCCTACCGTAGGGACTAAACCGGTTGTAAGGGAATTATCAGAGGGGCCACCAGTCGTAATAGCTTTTCGAGACCAAACGTCCAACCAAGAAAGATTAAACAATAGGTCGCACAGGGTGGAGTCATATCCTTGTATTGTTTAACTTCTACAGCTTGAAGCTTCCTAAAAAACTATTACAAGCTGATCTCCTCCACCCTTTGGCATGTTCGGATATACACCATCTGGGCTTAGTGACTTCAAGTACTTAAAGGAGGCTAAAGAAAACCTCGCTGACCTGTCAGATACCATCCGTGATGCCAAGTACTAGTTTAGTCTGATGGCTCTTCTCGACGTGCTGTCCACTTCTGTCTGTGTCTGAACCTAGCCTGCTAATACGTTATATAACATCCATCGGATTTTCTGTGCAAGAGTCCAGCCAAACCGATAGGTTCTTTTGAAGTACCTTACACAGCCTGGCAGACTCTTTTATGTTGTCAATATCACTGCAGAAGTCTCTATAAAGACTTAGTTTTGGCGTAAGGTTTGGCCTCTTACACAGAAGTTCTGTGAACCTTTTACGATGCTTGTCAAGCTCAGAGTTCCACCGTTGGACCTCTTTTCCCTGCCTGCTTCTTCTTAGCGCACAAAGTAACCAACTAAAGTAATGGTAACATTGCTGGTCGCCCCTTTAATTAATTTAATGGTTTTGAGTTTAGGGAGTTCTAACATTCTCGTATCGGGGCGCAACTCAAACTTTTCCCAGTCCGCCTTTCGAGGTCTCCAACCTTTTAGCACTTGGCAAGTTTCAGTTCTAAGTCGAAATTCAATGAATCGATAATCAGATAGAGACTCCTTGTCCTAGGCGATATATCACTTCATCATCACTGTCTTCTGTTGAAAAAAGTAGGTTTGTTAGATACATAGTAAATATGTAGTGGCAGGTAGTAGTTAAGTACCGTAGAGTGGTACAGTAAGTAGTAAGTAGAAAATATTTAATGAGTGGTAAGTATTCATTATGAAGAAGAAAGTAGTAAATAGTAAGTGGAAGTAGTAACTAGTTAATCAATGAAAAGTAAAGCTTCAGCTGTCAATTTTAATAAAACAACTTCACTTACTACCACCTTACAGATGCCCAAGGATTTACAGCTACAGCTGTTACTTTTGTAGCAGTACATATAATTTGGTGTATTCTGGCAATTTTCGGTGCATTGAAGGTGAGTGCCAATTTAGTACCTTAAGGAAAATATCCAGAGATTTTGAAGTGAATCTTCTCTCCACTGGGCTCTAATTTCCCACTGCAAAGAAATGAAAAAGCAACAGAGGAAGGGGGGGATGGCGAGGGTAGTTGGGCATGATCAACATTAAGATTAAGTCTAAGATTGAGATTAAGATTACGATTAATATAAAGATTATGATTGAGATTGAGCTGAAGATTAAGATTAATATTTAGATTTAGACCAAGGTTTAGATTAAGCTTAAGATTATGATTAAGATTAATATTAATATTAATATTAATATTAATACATCTAAGTAATAAGATTCAGATTGAGCTTAAGATTAAGATAAAGATTGAAATCAAAATTACGATTAAGATTAACATTAAGAATAAGATTAAGATAAAGGCTAAGATTAAAATTGAGATTAAGATAAGTTATTTGTTTTTGTTGTTTATGGCTTTATAACAATTATATTAAAGAATTTTATTGAGCTTGAGGCCGTTTATAATGAAAACTATTTTGAAATAAATTATTGTTGTTTTTCCACAATAGTTTTCATTAAAAAGGCCTCAAGTTCAATAAAATTGTTGGATTAAGATTAAGATTAAGATTGAGATTAATTTTAAGATTAAGATTATGATTTAGATTAAGATTAATATTAAGATTAAGTTTAAGACTAAGATTAATATTAAGATTGAGGTTGAGATTAATATTAAGATTAAGATTAAAATTATGGTTAAGATTAAGACTAAGATTAAAATTTATATTTATGTTAAGATTAAATTTAAAATAAGGTTGAGATTTTAATTAAGATTTCGATTGAGATTAAGATTTAGCTAATCGTACTTTATTATGTAGAAAACGCCTCATTTAATATGGTGGGCTACGTACGTCTGTATACGGGTAATAAGAGGTTTCACTTCAATCGCGTACGGAGTCCACCCACAGCTATTTTTACCATATGTATTACAAAAACTTACCTTACTTTTTCTCTCCCTGATTGTAGCTTAAGAAATGGTTTTTACTTCCCTTCATGATCAGCGAGTTTATACGTGTGATGCAGGCCTGCGCTACGCATATCATTCTGATGATTATCTTGAAGAAGAAACTAAATTTAGGCATCTTGATCGCCTTAACCTTGCTGGGTGGTTTCCTTATATGTAAGTAGGCATTTTTGTTAAATTTTCTTAGAACCTAATTTTGAAATGTTTTTTTTTTCTTGTTCACTTGCTTAGTATACCTTGGCTACAATTGGGCCACCAGTGTTGCTCTCTTTCAAATCATCGAACTCGTACACACTGCACGCTATCGCAAACTCTATGGTGATGATCCATTCAATCCGCAAATACCGCCAAGCTATGCAAATGCTTCGCTACAACATGCCTATGGTACAGTAGAGAATGTGCGCGTGCTGGTCACACCAAGTAGCGGTGATATTGATGAGCAGAAACGACGGCAAGGCAAAGCGTTGACAGTGAAGGCCACAGCCATGCCAGTAATCGCGGTTTTACCTGCAAATTATAGAAATTCGCGTGCACCACAATTGCAAAAGAAGCAACGCAATTCTGCACAACAGCCACAATTGCAACCACAAGCTTACAAGACATATGAGTCAGAACAGAATGAGTACAATGCTGAATTTAATAATTGGCAATGGTCGGAGTTAATGGTCGGAAGACAACGAAAGGCGATGATGATTAAGCCGAATTGGTGAAAAATGGGCACGGAATTCTGTTTGTATGGAGCGCGGAACCGGTTTATAGGAGAAAATATCGCAAAGTTATATTAAAATTATTTTAGATATTTTGTGACTACACATAAGTGAATAAAATGGCAGAGGCTGTAAAGTGGATAAATCTTTATTTCTTTACATGGAAGATAGTCGCGACTGATGTCCAGATATTGAACCAAATGCAAGATTGTTATACGTATAGAGTCAGCAAAAAAAGGAACCATCAGCGTCAAGAGGGCTGGAGCCAATGAAAACCTTGACAGAGTTTGTTAACTAACTTGGACCGAAGAATAAGGGTCAGATCAGGTAAATATGTCAAAACGAGGAGTTGTATTCACAGATAATTCACACTTCGGCAACAGAGAAAACAGCGAAGGTTTGCTGTTGGCGTACTTTCCTTCGTGCCGAGAACGAAGTTTCGCCAGCAACGCTAATCCGGACCGGTTGGAAAGTCCCAAGTGTTTTAACCGCAATCTAGTAAAAGCTAGGCAATCTTAAAGGAAATATTGTCACCCAGATCCGGTGTGATGTTTTGTTAAACTTTCTGAGTCTTTATCCGACAGTGTTCTGTTAATACATGCACCAGAATTGAGATAATTAGCTTTGCGCGAAATTCACAAAATGTCAAGGGAACTCCGACTCTCTCTTTTTTTTCCTGATGATACTTGCTCGAGGGTGCCACGTCTGGCCAGTTCGTCAGCCAAACAATTTCCCTCGATATCAATATTGCCTTGCAACCTTACAAGTCTGACAAGTTAATACTCCTAAGCGACCGACAGAGTAGTCAAGAATTTCCTTACAGGAGATATGGATCTCTCGAACCGCACAACAGCAGCCAATTGATGCTGATGTCAGATAGTTGTACTGGCTCCAACTTACCGACTAGCGTATAAGTGAATTCCACCAGACAAAGAATAAATAAATATAAAATATAATGGGGTTAACAATAGTTTTATTTAAACAGGAAATAATTTTGGGAGAGAGGCCCCATCTCTTACCTGCATACGTATTTTGTCCTAGTAACTGTATTGAGCCACTAAAGCCGCCTTCGCTCTTTCTCTTCGATATTATCTTACCATCTAAAATCAAGCCCAAGTGTAAGACTGTATCAGAAAGTGCCAGGCAAATGCCTCCAATCGAAGGTCTAGTCGCTTGAGGTACCTTATACCTACTAAATAGTGAACAAAAACGAGATTGATCTTAGTGATGCTGTTACATTTACATCTTGAGGAAGGGGAAGCATCCTTGATCTCATACGCTCACGATTGTTTGGCTTTGGTAGCCTACTATGCACTTGACGACCTGCGATCGAAATATTAGTAATATTATGCTCTTCAGCGCCTTACTTTCTCTCCGTCTAAAGCCCTCATACCGACATAGTGAGTTTCTACTCCTGTCTATAGTCGAACACAATACGATGCTTTGTTGCCATTTTATTTGGCGACCGTTAAGTCCTGATAAGCGATTGGCACTCAGTGTCAAGTCAGCTAGTGTATTTCTATCAAGTAGAAGCTGTTCGTAAAAATCATGTCTTTCAGAAGCTGGGTACACTTGAAGAAACTAGCTAGGCGAGCGGAGCAAATATTTATTTTACTTTTCAATCAATTCCTTTTCGTTTACTATCGAAACTATGATCCCAGGAGGCATATGCTAGAAGCTGAACTATATTTCGCGCATGTCAGAATCTGCGATGTAAATACAGGCTATCACTGGCATTCTCCAAGTGTAGATTTTTGGGTTTTTTTAATGGGATTTACAAGAAATTCTAACTACTAAGATCGTAAAAATTCGCATTTCATTATTCAGGACATCTCGGAGTGGGAATGCCCGTGCTTAAAAAACGTTTAATTATCTGTTCATATAGGTTTGTAGCTGTCTTCATTCAGTGTTTATTGTAGCTTTATATTAACTTATTAATAGGCAATAATATTGAAATAAACGAAAACCCTTTCAAATAATATCTAAAAGTTTTTTAGTTAATTTATTAAATACAGTAATTGTATGCTTAGTACTAAAATTACAACTGAAAGCTAGGCGAAAAATTCTTATTACAAATAGATACACGTTTTTTATAATTAAATATCACGTTCGGCATTTGTTATTGATGCCATATAAAATTTTATACTCCGGTTGTATTACATTCTTAATGAGTCTATTCGTGCCTGGTACATATTTGAGACGTGGAGAATTTCTAACGAAATATTTTATACCCGGCGAGTGAACCAAAAATGCCGGATGAAGTACGAAATAATCATATCCCAGTAAGCACATGGCATAGCCCTGTAAATAAAAAATTAAAGCACAAAATAAGAAATAAGTAAATATGTATACATACATGTGGCAAATATTTCTATTTTTTAAATGGGACCACGTATTCCACTGGGAAAGTAGGTAAGCACCTTACGAGGTAATCTATGTTTTGTTTCAGCTTTTAGTATCAAAATTATCAACATGAACACCTCCCACGACGCATTACGCGGTCAGTTACAAAATAACGTGCCGCCGAAGTTATTTCCAAGCGACGAACTACTCAGAGCGACTGCTCTACATTCTACGTACTTTATAAAGTGGGTCTGAAATATGTGCTTTACTAATATATGCCATTGGTCATGATAACCATTTTGGTACTAAAAGCTGAGGGAAAACATGGATTACTTCGTAAGGTGCTTACCTATTTTCCCAGTGGGTATACAATGTTCCGACGCGCCGAATAAATTTCATAATGGCTCCACTAGTAAGGAAGAAAGTACATATATTTTAATGCAGCACAAGAGGAAGATAGTAGCTATAGAGGCGACTACCGACAATGCAACAGCTCATTGGGCAAGCATCGTGGACTTCCCAATGCCTCTGATCCAACAATATAGTGTTTCTTAGTTAACGATCACTTATCCAACCAGAAACCTTAAATAACCATAGCCGAGCCGAGCAGACCGGGCTGGCTAGCCAGCTCGTGGACCGCGACACGGTGTGCGCTGGAATCCAGTACAGATGTACGTCTGTGATAGTACATAGCACATCTAAACCTGCCCTGTACTCTGCCGCCCATCTTGAGGAAGTGTGGTGCACTTTTATCGCAGCCTAAGTATCGATGGGGTATAGTCGTTGTTCTCGTATGCAGTAACAGTTGCACGGCTATACTCAATCTCGACTCTTGCGTCCTTGTTCGCGCACTCTGGGCAACGAGAGCAACCCATGTGCGAGCTGCGGTAACCAATCCGAGTGGAGCCTTGGGTCACGTCAGAAAGATAGTGAGCTTCGGTGGGGCCACTCCGACTTATTCGGTTTATGGGCTCACTGAAGTCTGCAGCGTGTGTTCTCCATTTGCTAAGGCTGCAAGCGGGTGTCTGCCTTGGAGCAAGCGGCTTGCCATATAAACTTGCATTCGGTTGCGAAACTACCCTTGCCCCAGCAATGGGTTGTGCGCTAGGTTTGGAACCCGCCACGTAAAAACAGGCTCCAATGAAAAGGAGACACAAAGCTTCGGATGACCAGCGCCAAATAAGGAAAAGAAGAAATCTCGATACAGAGATTTACCATTATATTGTTTCGATTGCTGCTCAGTAGCTCCACCGTCGTCTGTATGAATAATACTTCTGCCTGGAAACTACTGCAATGGTCCGGAAGTTTATAGGATTAATTCAAATCGAGCTCCGCGCAAGTAACTTCCGGGCCTAAGTCCTTTGTACATCTTCGACGCGTCCGTACAAACATTTACCGAATGAGGATTTGTCATGATTTCACGACAGCCTTCGACCTCTATAGTAGAGAAATCGTTTTCTCCGCACTACACTGCATGATACCGGATTTCAGCGGGATTTTCTGCTTCAATATTTTAGCGTCAATATTAAGAAATAATCCCAGCTGCACCCTCTAATTTGCCTCTAAGCGCCCAAGGCCATCGTGGCCAGAATATTTGAACAGAGAACAAAGATCTCGGTCCCCATGGGACCCTAAGAATATACCAAGAGGATGTCTACGTCATTAGTCTGTGCGCAGAGATATATCTTTAACGAAGATATCACAACGAAAACATTTTAATATTAAGCAATATTCAGGCCGGGCTATTGGGCGGATATAATAGGAAAAGGTAAACAATATACCAATGAAGAATTCTAGAGGGTATCTTAACAGATCATTGCAGATTAAGAAGTCACCTGCATAAACTCGGGATCTGGTCTAGCGATTTATGGAATTCTCTGACAATGCAGGCAGGCAAGCAGGAGCCTACTTCGAGGATTCCGAGGCTGTCATACTAGAATACCCGCTGGGAGTCGTTCAAAGAAAAATTTGTTAGGTAAAGGACAGAAGTATTTAGATTATAGTAGCTATTAAGTGGCACTGGCCAAGAGGCAAGAGCAAGAATGGGGCTTCGATATAATAGAACTTGGCACAGCTGTCAACTAGAAGATACCGAAGAAAGAAAGACTTGGAAGTCACATGCAAACAATACTAGCAGGTATATCAGGTGTTGGCAAATTTGTTAGGGAATTAGGGAATGAGTTGATCAAAGCTGTTTTCCCAGTGCGAGTAGTGTGGCGAACATTTGCAACTGGANCTGGAAACTACTGCAATGGTCCGGAAGTTTATAGGATTAATTCAAATCGAGCTCCGCGCAAGTAACTTCCGGGCCTAAGTCCTTTGTACATCTTCGACGCGTCCGTACAAACATTTACATTGAGGATTTGTCATGATTTCACGACAGCCTTCGACCTCTATAGTAGAGAAATCGTTTTCTCCGCACTACACAATATTAGCAGGTATATCCATATCTCCTATAGACGGTGTTGGCAAATTTGTTAGGGAATTAGGGAATGAGTTGATCAAAGCTGTTTTCCCAGTGCGAGTAGTGTGGCGAACATTTGCAACTGGATACTATGGTATGGTATGGTACCCTTGCCCAGTCTCCAGATCAATGGCCAAATGGAAGATCGACCTATGTGTCTCGGCAGCCGGTTCGAAAACGCCCTATCTCAGAAAATGGTCCCAAATCGCCGATTTGACTGCCGATATATTAAATTTACATCAAGATACAGTGTTCTTCAAACATTTCCTGAGTTGGGGCGTTCTTCAACCAAATTCTGAGACATGGCATCCTTCAAACAAGTTTTGTAATAGGGTGTTCTTGAAAAATGTGCGGGCCTTTTTTGAACCAGCTTTCGATATAGGTCGATATTTCACTCAGCCATCGATATAGGTTCTTAGCGTAAACGATTGATCTACTGCATATCCTCTTCCAATAACTCTTTTGTAGCCGTCCTAAAAGCATTGTTTTAAGAATCCAATGGCTTTATTAGCGGCTTCTCAAGAACTGGTTCACTTTTATTGATCAGATAACCTCCAGCTCTCTTTAACAAATATGTTTTTTCACTTTTTCATCGTACGTTCTTCATACGCTGTGCCGAAGAAGTGTCTTAAGCTATGTATCCCTGAACTTTGGATTATAACTTTTCGAACTTAAAAAAGGCCCAGAATTGTATGCACGAATTTTTTTCAAAGCCTTTTATGAATTTGATAGCCTAAAGGTACCATTTCGTCTATGTATTTAGAAGTTTTGAAAAGATTCAATACTAATTTCAACACTCACCTGTATCCGCTTATTCGATTGTCCTTCCCATGTCACACGCTCATCGAATACGGGCTCGTGATTATCGCTTATGTAGAAAGGTTCCCAGATCTTGAAATTTCCTTCTCGCTTTGTTTGCGAAAAAAGAGTTAACTCTTCAGCATCCGAAGCATTTTCCCATTTGCTTTGCATTGGCACCAAATGACACAGTTTACATAAATTTGAATGAAAATGTATCGC
Organism: Rhagoletis zephyria; assembly: GCF_001687245.7. Taxonomy (NCBI): domain Eukaryota; kingdom Metazoa; phylum Arthropoda; class Insecta; order Diptera; family Tephritidae; genus Rhagoletis; species Rhagoletis zephyria. The sequence continues at coordinate 14,868 of NW_016159659.1, forward strand.
GGTTTTATTGCGCAACATTTCTACTAAATAAGTTTTATTTTCAGGCACTTCGCTCTCCTTGGTTACCTCAAAAACGGGAATTGTAAAGACGCTGAAAATCGTACATGAAAAAAATTTATATTTTAAAAACAAAGAAAAAAACCAAGGCATTCATAACTTAACAACTTACCGATTCGGATTGGCCTCCAAATATACGCTTCGATTGCGCTCGACCATCTCCAAAAAGAGGCGCGGTAAATCAGGCGATGGTATCAATTCAATATCTGATGCGAAAATAAAATGTGTATTGACAGCTTTGCGTGCTATATTACGTCCAACATTAATAGGATAAGTCATATTGTGCCGCGTCTTGTACATCGCAGTACGATTGACATTTTCATATGGCGGTACGTCATCACAATCGTAAGGCCAGCGCAAGGCTTCCTCCTCAGTCAGCGGTATATACTTGGGCATATCGGTTGCCGGAAAGTAAATATGGAAAGTGACATAATCTCGTATGTACTGACTTTCAGGTAGGCAATTTCGCACAAATTGAATGCAACTCAAGGTGACATCGAAATCGTAGCCGGGCGCGAAGAGTGCAAAACTCAGGGGAGCTTGCCAACTAGCGATGAGAAGAACATAAAATACAATAAACAATAAAAGAAGAAGTATCAGAGTAGGTATAGTAGAAGTTCGACTTGAAGATGTGGTCATCTGCGAAATATCAAAAAGGTTAAATGCTACTAGTCAGGCATAGATTNTTGAAGATGTGGTCATCTGCGAAATATCAAAAAGGTTAAATGCTACTAGTAAGGCATAGATTCGGATTAGAATATTTTTAAGAGAGTTTCCACCTTTTTTAAAAAAAAAATTCAAATCAATTAATTAATAGGTTAAATAAAGTAGTACAATATCGGTGTCAAAAACGATTTATTTCAAAAAAATTATTGCAGGTGCCTCATGTTCAAAAATATAAAATCAATTTGACTAAATAGTTAAATAAAATACTCTAATAAGAGTTTAAAACGTCAAGAAATCATCGTCATTACGAGAAAATATTTTTGTCAGGGTGGCCAACTGTTAAAAAGTGTCAAATAAATTAAATAAGAAGTTTAACGAAACTGTTTTCATATGGGTACCAAACTATAAAGGCTAAAGCAAGCTTTAGTTCGAAAATATATTTTAAAAAAGTTGCCACCTATTCCGAAAGATAAAATCAAAGCTTTGTTTCAAATATATTTTTGAACAGGGTGGTAACCTTTTTCAAAATTTAAAATCAACTTCACAACGAATATATATTTTAAAAAAAGTTGCCACCTGTTCAAAAAGATAAAATCAAGGCTTGGTTTCGAAAATATATTTGTCAGGGTGGCCAACCGTTAAAAAGCTTCCAATAAATATAATTAACAAGTTGAATTATATTCTTTTCATCTAGGTATCAAACGAGAAAGTTTTAAGAAAGCTTTATTACGGAAATATGTTTAAAAAGTTGCCGCCTGTTAAAAAAAGATAATAAAATCAATTTCGTTTTCAGGTTAAGAATAGTCTTTTCCTAAGAGTTTAAAACGAGAGAGGCTTAAAAATGCTTGGTTTCGAAAATATGTTTGAACAGGGTTGCCACCTTTTAAAAAATTAAAATCAATTTCATTAACAACTTAAATGAAATATTTCATATGGGTATCGAAGAAGAGAGATTTAAGAAAGCTAAATTCGAATGTATTTCCGAATAGGTTGGCTACCTGTATAGAAATTCAAATTCACCTTAATTAAAACGCTTAAATGAACTATTTTAATTTGGGTATCGAAAGAGAGAATTTTAGAAAGCTTACTTTAAAATTTTTTTTGAATAGAGTTAAATATTCCAAAGTAATTTAATTAGCAAGTTAAATTAAATATCCTAATAAAATCTAATATCAAATGAAAGAGGCTTAAGAAAACTTTATTTGGAAGATATTTTTGAAGTGGGTTTCCACATTTTCATAACTTCAAAATCAATTTAATTAAAATAGTTCAGATATTTCAATACTAGCCCGCCACATATGCGCAAGAATGTGATCCTAAAATTTTTTAGAAAGATGGCAACTACCTTAAAAAAAATAAAACCTTATAGCACATTTGCAGACCAAATCCTTTCATTTGATACCTTACAACAAGTTGAATGAAATACCTTAACATGGCTATAAACATTCGAGATTTAAAAAAAAAAAAGCTTTATTCAAGACTAATTCGAAGAGAGGTGCCACCTGTTAGAAATTCAAAATAAATTTAATTGCAAAATTAAACGAAATATTTTAATGTGATACCGGAAAAGGCAAATATCGAGACTGACTTAATTAAGATAAAATCCAAGTAAAAACATTAAATTGATCTACGTATATCGTTTGGTTTAACCGATTGAGGTGCAGCTGTAACAATTGATCATCTGAGCGGGACCACAGCTAAAAGCTACTGCGGACATATGTATGTAAAAATTTAAATAATACTCACCGTTCAATCAGAACTGGCAAACTATCGAAGAATGTATAATCGCCATTTGTGGTCAATGTAATACTATCGGCACAACCTATCCATGTGCTCACTTCGCCACGTATATAATTTTGCACCAACCAATACTTGCCATACTGTATCTTCTCCAACTTCAACGGACGATCAACACAATGCAGCAATTCCTTCAAACCTCTCCCAGTGTGGACTTCTGCGCCAACTCTCTCAATCTTCACTATCATTTGGTTCCTCCTCGAAAAGTTCTTCTTCAATAACTTTATTTTGTTGCTGTACATAATCTGCCTCTTTCGATTTCAAGTCCTCTTCTATAATACCTTCTCCCAGCGAGGGTGTTACGATTAACACTTCCCAATTCACGGCTGTCATCGGGTTCGGCTAATTTGCGACGTTGCAACTCTTTCTCGAATAGCTCATCGCCGAAGAAGACTTCGTCAGCAGTTCTATTTAATTGTTGTATATTACTGAATGTTATACCCTCTTGTATGGCAATGCTGGCACGAAAGGCATGTCTCATAAAGACAAAGAAGCCAATGAGGATAAATAAGGAGAATACGAGTACTGGAAAGTCGCGTTTTAGCATTTTAAAATAGGGAGTAGCAGTATTAAACTGGTTGTGCTTTTTTACTTGTATCATGGATTGCTGAAAAATAAGAAAAATACGTTTTTATCAATTTATTTTTCTGATTATTATTATTGTTATTATTAGGGCATATTGTGCTAACTCTTATCTAGTCACCCCAACCTTAGCATATTAAGCACATTGGAGGTTGTCATGTTCATGATTCTGAATGGTGTATAAATCTAACCCTGGCATTCAGTAAGCGGTCTCTAGTCACTAATAGTGACTTTTGGTGGTGAACTTGGATTTTGAGACTATTTGGTATTCAGTACGCTGTCTCACGTCTCTAGTCTCGAAAAAAGTCAGCTGACTAAGAGCAGGTCTCAAAAACAAAAACATGGAGAAAAATTAATTGCTTTCCATTTTATTTAAAAAAAAAAACGCGAATATGAAACGAGGAAATTTGTTCAATAAAAATTTCGTTAGGAAATAAGCCAAAATGCTTTAATATCATACAAATCCATTGAAAATAAAAATTATTTTTTTTTTTACATTAAAATCTAAAGATTATTAAGAAAAATAAAACTAATAAAAAAATAATAATAAATAATAATAAATAAAAAAAATATAAAAAAGTCCTCTACGCCCGAGGAGTACTCGAACCCGGACCCTCTCGACCGGCAGCATACACAAACGCTATCAGTTGACTGTCTGTGTTTGTTTTCACCACACATTTTTGGTGAACTTTTTGTGACTTTCTCCTACTGAATAGCCAAATCATCTCAAGTCACAAAAATTGCTAATCTCAAATTTAATGACTTGAGATGAGACTGAATTACTGAATGCCAGGGTAAGTCGCACTATATGCGGGCAGTCTGCTGTGACTTGTCAGGTATACGGTGAGAGTTATTAAACCATCTCTGCTAAAATTTAATAGCCGCTCCAAGATTCCACGAGTTATGAATCTTTTGGGCTGCCTTTTGCTCTTTGTCGTGCGCTATTTGTTTGCAATTTGCAAGTCCTATCATCCACTTAAAAGCTTTGTGGTTTGGCTCGGAACCCACGGCAAGGTTACTCTATTGAATCATGAGAATTTATATGTATCTTTAAATTTATAAAATAGTCTTTCGATCGTGAGTTTTTCTTTTACAAAGTGACAAAAAAACATTATTTTTGTTGTTTTTCATTCCGCAAAAAAAACTAATATGCCTAATATGCATGCATTCATACATACATATATATATATGGATGTACGTAGTAAACAACATACTAAAAAATTAAGAGATTTACTAATTAAACATCAGGACTTAAGCTGGATTTGTATATAAAATGATTCTGCAAGAATTTGCTTTGATTTAATACATGGGCTGTAGATGTGCAAAACTGTTTTACTTTTTCGAAAAGAGTTGACGTCTGTTAAGCAATTAAACTCGAATTATTTCATTGTCAATGCCACCAGGTGCACACCGTTCATTAGAATTTCAAAGGTGAGGAGTCAAATTAAATAATATCTAAAAAGTTAAAATAATTAAAAAAAAAATGGATATACATAAATCGCACTGTTTTTGAGAAGCTTTGTTTATTAACTTAATTGTAGGAGGGTTCCCACCTCTTAAAAAAAAAATCCAATTGAATTAAGGTAGTTAGTTAATGGAAATATGTATCAACATATGGGCGCCGGACGAAAAGAGTTTAAGAAGGTAGTAGTTTATAAATATTTTGGAAAAGGTTTGCCACCTATTTGAAATGTCGAGATTATCTAACTTATACACGGGTTATATTTTAATAATACAGGATTTGTGTCACATGAAAGAGTGTTAAAAAATATTGAGCTTCAACAACTAGAAACATTTCCAAAGTCTTTGAAGAGGGTTGTCACCTGTTTACAAATTTAAATTATTTAAAAAGTTATATGAATTACTTAAATATGGGTTCAATCGAAATGGGCTTAAAAAGGCTTTATTTCTGAAGTATATTCAGACAGTTGCCACATGTTTCAACTTAATGTTAATTGAAATATTTATCGCAATGTCAGACGAAAGACATTTTAGAAGGTTTTAGCTTGAATAAGCTTTGGAAGAGGATTGCCACCTATATGAAAAGTCGAATTTTGTTAACGTACATCTAAGTTTTAAGAAGTATTAAAACATGAGCGTCCATCGAAAGAGACTTATGAAAGCTTTAGTTTGTAGATCTAATCTAAACATGTAATAAAATTGTAACGGGCCGATGTCTGCACATTTTAGATACTAAAGAAAAATTAATATAGGGGTGAAGCCAAATTAACAGTTTTTGAGAATTTTTGTCTGTCTGTCCGTTTGTCTGTATGTATGTATGTATGTTTGAATGCTCATCACTCGAAAACTAATGCATGGAATTGAATCAAGTTTTCACCGATGTATTTCCAGAGATCTAGCTTAAAATATGGAAAGAAAAAAATTTGAGAGTTGCCACTTGTTTGAAAATTACAGTTTGAGTAAATTGATAAGATAAATTAAATTTTGCCATAAGGCTGGCATAAGAAAGAGGTTTAAGAAGGCTTATAGCCGAAAATATCTTTTTTGGATATTGCCACATGTTTAAAATTTTTAATTTAATTTCTTTGAAAAGATAAATTAAGTATTGCAATATGGATATCAAACCGAAGAGGTTAAGGAAAGTTTACTGCCGAAAAAAATTTAGAGAAGGGCTGCCACCTGTTTTTATTTAAATTAATTGATAAAATAAATGAAATTTTACAATACGGCTATCAAATAACACAAACCTATTTTAAGACGCAGTGAAGAACGACGGCTATTTGCTCGTTAAGTATATACATATGTACATATTATACTTACGGTGACCATTCGTACCGATTTTGGCGGGAAAGTACCGATTTTGAGAAAATTGTCCCGCTGAAAATTTTTTTAAAGTCGAGACGTATAAGTGTCCGGATTTTTCATATTATTATCGACTAAATCCCGATTTTAAATGTTTTTTTTTTGTTAATTTAATCATAGTTTCCCTGAACTTTGGCCAAAAAATAATTTTCCGTGCAGCACTTTCGTTATTATCACAATGGACATAGAATATAAGGGAGCCATAAACATATCCAGCATCTTTATTTTCTATGATCTTTGGTTAGGCTTTATTCTGTCAAACTGGTACTCTCGCCTTGTCCAAATTTTTTTTAAGGTTTTTATAATTATTTGTCGGCCCATGTGGTGTAGTGGTAAGCAGTGCGCGCTTCCACTCCACAATGCCTGGGTTCAAACCCTGGTCAAAGCAACATCGCAAAAATATAGAAAAAAGGTTTTTTCTTAACAGCGGTCGTCCCTCGGCAGGCAATGGCAAACCTCCGAGTGTATTTCTGCCATGAAAAACAGCTTCTCATAAAAATACAATCGCCGTTCGGAGTCGGCGTAAAACTGTAGGTCCCTCCGCTTTGTGTGACAACATCAAGGCGCACGCCACAAGTTGGAGGAGAAGCTCGGCCAAACACTAACATATGTGTAAGCGCCAATCTATTATTATTTATACATAATTATTTGTTAAGCCTTTTTTTTTTGATGAAACGATTTTAACTTGAATTTAATACTGAAAATAATACTAATTCCCTTAAAAAATTCATAGATGTGAAAAATATAAGCTGTAGATACAGTGGAGAAAATATAAATAGGGAAGACACATTTTAGAATTCTTTGGCCACTATTTAATATTTCTTATATTTTTTATGAAAGTGTAGCTCGAAAATTGTACAACAATTAATAAAGTTCGACAAATTTTCATCAAAATTTGGAGCTTTTTAATTAGATTTCTTAAAAAATTCTAGGTATACAGTTTTTCAGCTCCTTAGTTGCAAAGTGCAAATTTTAAGTACCGTTCATTTTTAGTAATTGTTTGTTTTGTGTAAGGTGTTGCCCATTTGCTCCATACAAAAATTGTGTACTTTGTATGAAAGAAAATTCGCGAATGAAAAATTTTCCAAAATTAACGGTAAGTCCAAGATACTTCAAACAAGCACTTTATTATAATAAAATCTAATGGGTTACGAAACTGCAACAGCATTGTTTTGNAAATTCATAGATGTGAAAAATATAAGCTGTAGATACAGTGGAGAAAATATAAATAGGGAAGACACATTTTAGAATTCTTTGGCCACTATTTAATATTTCTTATATTTTTTATGAAAGTGTAGCTCAAAAATTTTAAGTACCGTTCATTTTTAGTAATTGTTTGTTTTGTGTAAGGTGTTGCCCATTTGCCCCGTAAAAAAATTGTTTAACATACTTTGTATGAAAGAAAATGCGCGAATGAAAAATTTTCCAAAATTAACGGTAAGTCCAAGATACTTCAAACAAGCACTTTATTATACTAAAATTTAATGGGTTACGAAACTGCAACAGCATTGTTTTGAATAGTTCTAGAAAATCTGATTCAAATTGTCACCAACATTCATTAAAATTCATCGAATTTTTATAAATTTTCTACAAAGTTTGAAACTTTTTGTTTAGCAGTAAGTTATATTTTCATAAAAAATAAACATTTTTTAAACAAAGGAAAGTAGCCTAAAATTGCTTAAATTTCTTACATATATTGTGTGTATAAATTTTGCGATCGATTTTCAAGTTATTTTCTCTTTGTCTTGTTTTAAATAAAGCTGTATTAAAAGATGTTATAGCTTCAAATTCTAAAAACAAAATTCTATGTGCAGATTCGATGCTTTAGAAATGTCCCGATTTTTTGGCCGCAGATATCTGGTCACCGTAATTATACTAGAAGGCATTTTTCGTGAAGGTAATTACATTTCCACCGTTCTTTCGCCTTTCAAAGTAAAAGAGGTCAAAGTAAAGTCCTTGGCCTTTAGATGTGCAATAAGGTTTTCATTTTTTAAGTTCGAATTTTTTATCGGTACNTAATGGGTTACGAAACTGCAACAGCATTGTTTTGAATAGTTCTAGAAAATCTGATTCAAATTGTCACCAACATTCATTAAAATTCATCGAATTTTTATAAATTTTCTACAAAGTTTGAAACTTTTTGTTTAGCAGTAAGTTATGTTTTCATAAAAAAAATAAACATTTTTTAAACAAAGGAAAGTAGCCTAAACTTGCTTAAATTTCTTACATATATTGTGTGTATAAATTTTGCGATCGATTTTCAAGTTATTTTCTCTTTGTCTTGTTTTAAAAAAAACTGTATTAAAACATGTTATAGCTTCAAATTCTAAAAACAAAATTCTATGTGCAGATTCGATGCTTTAGAAATGTCCCGATTTTTGGCCGCAGAAATCTGGTCACCGTAATTATACTAGAAGGCATTTTTCGTGAAGGTAATTACATTTCCACCGTTCTTTCGCCTTTCAAAGTAAAAGAGGTCAAAGTAAAGTCCTTGGCCTTTAGATGTGCAATAAGGTTTTCATTTTTTAAGTTCGAATTTTTTATCGGTACAGGGTGATTTGTATTTTGATGATATTCAAAACCGACACNGCTTTACTTTTCGGAATCATCTTTATTTAAATATTTAGCAATTTAAGATTTTAAACCTAGGAAATCTTCTTGTAAATATTTAAAAATTTATTTTCTTGCGCGCCGCTTAACGCGTAAACTTTCGAACATTTCCGCGTAACTTGTGCGCGCCTACTGCGACTACTACGATATCCAACAGCTGAGCGTAATCTCAAGTGCAACTGTAGGTTCGTAATGATAATCGAAAGTTTAGAACGTGCCTACCTACATAAATGTTCGTACATTTGTATTTGTATTTGCATATGTACATACATACATATGCAGTAGTACCTATCTACGTGATTTCCACGATAACGCTGAGCATGTGCGCCGCGTAAAATACTTTGTGCGACTTAGTACGGAAATAATTATTAAGCTAAATTAACAAAAACGTAAATAGATCTTTCCACATGCACACATACTACATACATACATATTTACTTATGCGCATGCACTTTTTTAAAAGTGTTTTAAATACTTAGTCACATTTACGAAAGTATGAAATATGTTCATTGCGATAATTAAACGCTGCACAGTGCTGCAGATACCCTCAAAAATTGCAGAAAATTAAAAAAAAAAAAATATATATATATATATAGCAGGATACTTTCAGCATATTGCTTAGTAAGTATAAGGGTAAATGACCCATAATAATATTATAGTTAAAAAAACTAAAAACACGCTTTTATTACAAAAAGAACTAAAAAGTATAAAATAATTTGTAGATATAGCGATTCCGTTTAAGAAGAATAGGAAGTTCCCTAACCTGATTTAATTTAACTGTTTTAAGTTAGCTAAAAATATGATTAAAGTGATTG